>NC_091163.1:18279601-18292101 GCF_040958095.1 Procambarus clarkii
GACAATGTGACGGAACACTTGACCTCGAATTCAATCTTTTATAGACTAACAGATCACCAGAAATACACACATAGGTACTTACTCATTCATATTGCCGGCTTACACACCATTCTCATACATCAGGCACCCCGCTACGGGTGGCTGGCTCGCTCACGGAGGTGGCGTAGGCGGCGGTAGTACCACACGTGGTATTTTACATACAATTGGCGTGCACTCGAACCCCTCCCACTCACAACACGGCTCGGTTCGCACCCTCGACCCACCGGTGAAGTGAAGCGTTCGTACCCAGGTGACGCGCACAACGATAGCGTCCTACACAAACATGGAAATCTGCCTGACACGAATTTCCCCGTTCCCATCGTCTGCTACAGAGCACTAGCAAGTCTAATCATCATTGGTATGAGATCTACGAGTCTGTTACTGCTCGTATGCACATTCCCCACGATCCCAGATCACAAGATCTTCTCTACCCACTGTACACAATGTCTTTCTCACCATTTGGTCACCATTTGGTCACTCCTCCTAGACGCTACCTGGCAGACAGGACTGTGTTTGCCAGACACATCAGCGCATGGATATCCGACCGCAGCGACGATGAAATCCTCGCCAGCATCAATTCCCTGAACCTGACGCTGACCACGGTTGTTGCCAAGATCAGCACCAAATCCAACAACACCCGCAGACCCACACTAAAAGTGACCTTCACCACTGTCATCGCAGTGACCCACGTCAAAGAACACGGCTTTAGTGCGCCGGAATTACGGTTCCATCTGCCCACATGACCAAGGAACGGTACACGGAGCTCCGCCAGTGCTTCAAGTGCTACCGGTACTCCCACTACACCAGTACGTGCACCGAACTGAAAGGCAGTATCTGTGCCGACAAATTAGTAGGCAACAATGTCAACCTATACGTCCACACTATCAACAGGCTGTTCAACGCAAATGGACTTCCGACGGTGACGGTACCACGCGACCTTCTCCCAGCTCCTCCACCTAGAGCCGTCCCGGCGTCCGACCCCGCAACAGGACCCACAACGAGCCCAGAAAAAGGGACGCCACCCACACTGGCTACCCCTGCCAACGAAGAGACCACATTCAAAGACGACATCGGACGACCCGAAACTCCCACAACTAACACTAAGAGGCTCTCCAGAGCCGCCACCAACGTCGACGAGAACAACCTTGCGACCGACGACGAAGACGACGACGAAAACAAAAATACTTGCTATATAAAATACTTATGCTGTTCATTCCGCCCAGCGAGTTTAATGGAAACGCACACACCAGACGACAATTGGCCAAAAGATGCAACAAGATTATCAGCCAGAACAAAGACCCGCATTCCATGTATGTAAACGCCCACAACATGAACGCTTACATGGATCTCACAATACTGAAAAAAGAATACCGCGACCCAGAATTCCACCAGAAATTCCCAGACGGACAAATTCAATTCCTCGAAAAGGTCGACGATCCTGATGGTACCAAACTACCAAGGTTGCTCTGTTCAAATATACAGTGTCACTTTGCACATTAAACTGCAACTTGGCGACTAAGCCTCCTACGGGCCATAAACTGCGAGCAACCATGAAGATCCCATCCATCCACAGATCCCAAGTACCAGCTATTGGTACTGGTAATGGCTCCAAAGGGCCTCCACTTACGAGATATTCATGCCCGTGCCCCCTTTAGGGTGGCCTAATCTTTATCAATCACTCAATCTGTAAGACCTCCTATTTATTACTAGAGCATGACCGGGTACTAGATGTACACGGTCATGTGTTGCTATGGCTCAGCAACATGTGGGCGCTACTGAGCCACACCAACCCTCCTCCATCTCTTCTTGAGGTTATCTTGAGATGATTTCGGGGCTTTTTAGTATCCCCGCGGCCCGGTCCTCGACCAGGCCTCCACCCCCAGGAAGCAGCCCGTGACAGCTGACTAACACCCAGGTACCTATTTTACTGCTAGGTAACAGGGACGAGAAACAGTGGGCAGAGTTTCTTTCACACTATGCCCCTGAGCTGCCCCTTTCACACTGAGCCCCTATGGAACTTTGGGGGTGGAGGCCTGGTCGAGGACCGGGCCGCGGGGACACTAAAAAGCCCCGAAATCATCTCAAGATAACCTCAAGATGATAGAAACGGTATAGGAAACGACACAGCTCAATTTTAACTCAATGTCACACAAAATTATTAAATCAAAATGCATTTAATAAATAGCATTTAACAATGCAATTGGAAACATTGAAATGAAATCATAAAATATTTAGTAGAGCATATGTTCCTTTTACGTCCAACTGATGGTGGATTGTTTTTGAAACCAAGCACATTTTCACCTGTCACAGGGGTGGCATCTATATAAAAAGATGATAGGTATATAAAAACATGCACGTATTCGAATGGAACCTTGCGTCAAAATTTCAAACCAATTGGTTAAGAACTTTTGGAGATTATGGCATGTGTTGCTTATACGTCCAACAGATGGCGCTATTTTAAAAAAGAAACATATTTATATCTGTTACAGGTGTGGCATGTTTAAAGCAAGCATATAAAAACACGCACAAATTCGAATGCAACTTTGTGTCAAAATTTTAAAGCAATTGGTACTCACCTAATTGTGCTTGCGGGGGTTGAGCTTTGGCTCTTTGGTCCCGCCTCTCAACTGTCAATCAACTGGTGTACAGATTCCTGAGCCTACTGGGCTCTATCATATCTACATTTGAAACTGTGTATGGAGTCAGCCTCCACCATGGTATAAAGGTTTTGGAGATTTCCCTCGAATAAAAAAGTACATAATAACACGCACGTATTCGAGGGGAACGTTGTGTCAAAATTTCAAAGCAGTCGGTGGAGAACTTTGGGACATTAACGATTTTGAACAAAACTAACATTTACATTTGTATTTATATAGATGCTGCACATGTCATTTTGTTGTTTTGGTAAAGGTAGACTGGGCAAGTTGGAGAAGGTACAAAATAAAGCAATGAGAATAATCTTAGGATGCCCAAGAAATGCTATGATTTAGATAATAAGGATTGAACTGAGGAGTATTGGGGATAGAATTTCAGAGATGTAGCCTCTGCCATTAGATTATTGAGAGGTGGGGAAGCTAATGAAATAATCCTCCCAGTTCACAAGATGGGAAAAATGAACAGTGTATGATAAAGTATATCAAGCGAGCAAATATGACTACCTTATGTTCTAATGTTAAAAATTATGATGTTATTCCAGAATGAATTGCTTTGCCCAAGAGACAATTAACACTACCATAGGAGGTTTGTATCGTAGGTGTAGTAATTATTTCTCTTGCAAAAGAAAATTGTATGTACGAGAATGGAGAGTTGAGGGCAACATATGATTGTGTAATTATAAATTACCTACAGAAAACACTTTACATGTATATTGTGATGGGTCTGTAGCTAGGGATGGAAAGGCAGGATGTGGAATCTTGACTAGGGAGTACACTGACATCGGCACTGTAAATATTGTTATTGGACGTCGCTTAACTGACATGTCTCTTCAAAGCAGGCTCATCTTCAAATTGGTATAGCTACATATAATTATTATTGTCTGATATTATAAAGTATTCTTATAGGTCTCTTAAACACTTAGTAGACTTAATGATGATGCAATACAAATATTATTGAAAAATATTGTAAATTAACCCAATCATATTTTTAAATTTACAATTGTTTTTAGCAAGATTACAGGAAGTAGTCAAATGTTTTAAAAATGTCTTTCTTTATAAGAACATAAGTACAAACGTAACTGCAAAACGCCTATTGGCCTATACAAGGCAGATCCTATTTATAACCACCCAATCTCACTCATATACATATCCAACCCTACGCTGGACACGTTCAAGTGAATTTATATCCATTCTATAGTATGGCGACCAAATCTGAACTGCATAATCTAAATGGGGCCTAACCAGAGAAAGATATAGCTGAAGAATAACACCAGGTGTCTTGTTACTAACGCGTCGATTAATAAATCCCAGTGTCCTTTTTGCCTTATTACGAACATTCAGGCATTGATCCTTTTGTTTTAAATTCTTACTAATCATAACTCCCAGATCCCTTTCGCAATCTCAACACCATCAAGCTCGTATCATGTAACTCTATCATCATTACCTAGCCTCAGAACTTCACAATTATCAGCAGTAAACTGCATCTACCAATCTTTTGACCATTTCAAAACCCTATTTAGATCAGCTTGAAGTGATAGTGAGTCTTCTTCCGTGTTAATTTTTCTACCGATTTTTTATTCAGGCTATTCAAACCTGAATCTAAATCATTTATATATATTATAAACAACAGAGGTCCCAGGACCTCTGGAGGTACGGAGGTACTACGGGCAATAGAGCCCGGAGGTACTCCACTAATAACATTATCCGACTCTGACTTAACCCCATTTATACTAACTCTCTGTTTCCTTTGGAATAGCCATGCCCTAATCCAACTTAATATAGCACCCCCAATACAATGAGCTTCTATTTTTTTAATTAGTCTTTCATGTGGCACTGTATCAAAAGCTTTGCTAAAGTCAAGGTACACAACATCACAATCCTTACCACTATCAACTGCCTCAACTATGCTGGAATAAAATGATAGCAAATTTGTTAAACATGAACAGCCATTTGTAAAACCATGTTGCGACTCATTTATTAATTTATGTTTTTCATAAATCCCACTCTGACTTAACCCCATTTATACTAACTCTCTGTTTCCTTTGGAATAGCTATGCCCTAATCTAACTTAATATAGCACCCCCAATACCATGAGCCTCTATTTTTTTAACCAGTCTTTCATTTGACACTGTATCAAAAGCTATGCAATAGTCAAGGTACACATCATCACAATCCTTACCACTATCAACTGTCTCAACTATGGAGGATAAAAAGATAGCAAATTTGTTAAAAATGAACAGCAATTTGTACAAAATTGGTACCACATTAGCTACCTTCCATGACTCTGGCACTCTGCCTAACTCTATTGATTTATTAAATATGGTAGACAGTGGCTCGGAAAGCTCCTCTTTGCATTCTTTAAGCACCCTGGCAAACACTTCATCCGGCCCTGGGGATTTGTTTGGTTTTAGTTTTACTAATTGTTTAAATACATCCTCCCTGGTAACTGCTAAACTAGTCAACCTGTCTTCGTCCCCACCCACATAGACTTGTTCGGCTGAATGCATATTGTTAAGTTCCTCTTTAGTAAATACAAATAAAAAATATTTATTAAAAATACTACTCATCTCCTCGTCATTGTCCGTTATTTGACCAGTCTCAGTTTTTTACGGACCTATCCTTTCCCTAGTCTTAGTTTGATATAACTGAAAAAAACCTTTAGGATTTGTTTTTGTTTGCCCTGCTATGCGAACTTCATAGTTCTTTTTGCTTTCCTTATCTCTCTTTTAACATTTCTAACCAGTTGTGTGAATTCCTGTTCTTAATCCTTTTGTTCCACGCTCTCTTTTTACCTGTAAGTTTCTTCAAATTCTTTGTTATTCACTTTGGGTCATTAGTATTCGATCTATTTAATTTGTATGGTATTATATGGTATAAAAACAGCAGAGATAGCACCACTCCATAAAGGAGGAAATAAGGCAGAGGCAAAAAATTACAGACCGATAGCACTAACATCGCACATCATAAAAATTTTTGAGAGAGTGCTAAGAAGTAAGATCACAAAATACATGGAATCACAGCATCTCCATAACCCCGGACAACATGGTTTCAGAACAGGGCGCTCTTGCCTGTCGCAGTTGCTGGACCACTATGATATGGCATTAGATGCTATGGAAGACAAACAAAATGCTGATGTAATTTACACAGATTTCGCAAAAGCTTTTGATAAATGTGACCATGGTGTTATTGCACATAAAATGCGTTCAAAAGGAATTACCGGGAAAATAGGCAGATGGATCTACAATTTCCTGACTGACAGAACCCAATGTGTAATAGTCAACAAAATAAAATCCAGCCCATCAACCGTGAAGAGCTCAGTCCCCCAGGGTACTGTGCTTGCTCCAGTACTTTTTCTCATCCTCATATCGGACATAGACCAGAACACAACCTATAGCACTGTATCATCCTTTGCAGATGACACTAGGATTTTCATGAGAGTTGGCAACATAGAGGACACGGCAAACCTCCAATCAGATGTAGATCAGGTCTTTCTATGGGCTACAGAAAATAATATGGTATTCAACGAGGATAAGTTTCAGCTCATGCGCTACGGAAAAATTGAAAACATAAAAACAGGAACCACGTACAAAACGCAGGCAAATCATAACATAGAACGAAAAGGCAATGTAAAGGACCTGGGTGTACTCATGTCGGAAGACCTTACCTTTAAAGAACACAATAAAGTAGCCGTCACAACTGCAAGAAAAATGACAGGTTGGATAACAAGAACTTTTCACACTAGAGATGCTATACCGATGATGATACTTTTCAAAACGCTTGTGCTATCTAGAGTGGAGTACTGCTGCACAATGACAGCCCCTTTCAAAGCTGGAGAAATTGCTGACCTAGAGAGCGTGCAGAGATCCTTTACTGCTAGAATCCACTCAGTAAAACATCTAAATTACTGGGACCGACTAAAGAGCCTAAATCTGTACTCCCTTGAGCGCAGGCGGGAGAGATACATAATAATTTACACGTGGAAAATAATTGAAGGGCTGGTCCCAAACCTGCACACAGAAATAACACCACATGAGACCAGAAGACATGGCAGGATGTGCAGAATACCCCCGTTGAAAAACAGAGGTGCAACAGGTACTCTGAGAGAGAACTCTATCAACATCAGAGGCCCGAGACTGTTCAACACGCTTCCACTACACATAAGGGGCATAACTGGCAAACCCCTCACAGTGTTCAAGAGAGAACTGGATAAGCACCTCCAAAGGATACCTGATCAACCAGGCTGTGACTCATACGTCAGGCTGCGAGCAGCCGCGTCTAACAGCCTGGTTGATCAGTCCAGCAACCAGGAGGCCTGGTCGACGACCGGGCCGCGGGGACACTAAGCCCCGGAAGCACCTCAAGGTAGGTAGGTGCTACTCATCTCCTCGTCATTGTCCGTTATTTGACCCGTCTCAGTTTTTTATGGACCTATCCTTTCCCTAGTCTTAGTTTGATATAACTGAAAAAAAAACCCGTAGGGAGCCGGTCGGCCGAGCGGACAGTACGCTGGACTTATGATCCTGTGGTCCTGAGTTTGATCCCAGGCGCCGGCGAGAAACAATGAGCAGAGTTTCTTTCACCCTATGCCCGTGTCACCTAGCAGTAAAATAGGTACCTGGGTGTTAGTCAGATGTCATGGGCTGCTTCCCAAGGGTAGAGGCTTGGTCGAGAACCGGGCCTGGGGACACTAAAGACCCCGAAATCATCTCAAGATAACCTCAAGAAGATACTACGTTCATGTGCTTTGCTAAGAATATTCTTAAATAAGTTATATATTGAATCCACATCGAAATCTCCTTTTACGTCACCTATCGCTGGGTTCATGACTCGCTCCAAGACCGGCCCACCCCCATGCCCAAGACTTTCCAATCTATTTGACCCAAAAAAATTCTTAGGCTATTAAAATCAGCTTTTCAAAAATCTGAGCTTAATAAAAATCATTATAGACAGTAGAGGAGCGTGGGAGACTTTAAATAGTAGACGAGTAGTATATTGTGATTGAGTGTAGAAAGAATGTTAAGACATTAGACACAAAATGGGTATAGAGTAATATTGATGTGGATCCCTTCACATGTGGGAATACTGTTGAAGGAGTCAGTTGATGAGAAAATGAAAAGAGCCTCGGGAAAAAAACTCTTTTCGGTGTTGTATGTTAGCTAACTTTGAAAAAATGAAGAGAAGAATCAAGGGGATGAAGAAAAAATTAAGAGAGTGGCAATGGTGGACAGCAGTAACACAATTAAGCATAATGCAATAATAATATAAATTCTTCCTTCACCTATGGTAGAGGAAATTCTACTTGGAAGAATTAAATTTTAGGTCCTTGATTTAAGCAAAACTTTTGATATAGTTCCACGTTCCACAAGTGAATTAAAGGAAATATTATTTCAAGAATGGATTTAAATTGGGTGGATACAGGTTTTGCAACTGGGTACAATAAGACTGGAAGATGCAGTTTAATGCTGATAAATGTAAGGTTTTGAGACTATGTAATGACACTTGGCAGTATTCATACTGGATTTATGGACTAATTTATCTGTAACACTATTGCGAGCGATCGCTAGATTACTTTAAGCGTTGGTTAGAGCAAAATACAGGTGAAGGAAACAATAAATATTCTTATTCATCTAAACTCTCCGTAATGGGGTAACTAGATTTTCCTCAATCATGTTAATTTTCCTGGGTCAATACGCCTACCACAATTTCCTCTATTCCTAAATTCTTAACGAAGCAAGAAATTTACACCTGAATAGATCAAAACAAAAGTAAGCTTAGAGAGGTGCAGCGCCCCATAAAAGGGCGCTATGGAACCACTTGGTCACCATAGGATCTACCGACCAGTGTTCATCGACGACGACGTGCAGTAAATCATGGACATCAGTAAATCATCAGTAAATCATGGAGTTCGAGTTCATCACTTGTGGAGATTATGCTGCATTTCTTTTGTGATGGCGACTGCAATTATAAGTTACATATATGGAAAATATGAACCTCTAGATTCCAAAGAAAATGTTATATGGAATTCTATTATTCTCAAAGAAACTTTCAAGGAAAGAGAGCACCGTATAATGAAAAGAAATCCCAGTCTGCCTGTAGATCTTCAGAGTCTATTTTCGGAACATTTGGAAGCTAAACATGAATTTCTGCCCGTGCTCTCAAACTTGCTAGATGAGCCACCAGAGGTCGTAAAGGATGCCGACCCAATGAAGATGCTCATCATGCTTAAAAGAAAACGCTCGACAGATAAACATACAAGTTTAAGTCGTAACTTGACTTTTGAGATACCACCACAGCTCATTCAGAAAGGTGACTCCCTGCAGCTGCTCAACTTCGTCGAGGACCAATATTTGACCGCAAGACACAAACGCTCACTCCATGATATCACTGTTGACATCCCAGATTTCATTAGTGACGAACAATTAAGAGGCATAGAGAAGTTGAAGAATATAGTGCCTCATCCTAACAAATACATAAACAACCTAAACAATAATATGCTTACATTTTATAACAATAATGAGCGCCTTGCGCGTCAAATGGCGATGAAGCTGGTGTCACATCTAGATACTACCGTTCGAGGCCGCTCGTTAAATTCCATAGACTTATTGGAATTAAGTTCTAAATATATTGAAAACAACGGCAAACAATTTATAATTGCGTAGATATGCCAAGCAGTAATTTGATGGTTATTTGTTAATAAATTGTTTGTTTAATATAAACAATCATACTTTATCTATTTATTTAATATAATCATGTAATAAAACCAATTTTAACAATGTAAGACTGTCATTTTCCAAATTAAGCATGGTATTTCTAATCTTGTTGAAGTCTTGTGCTCTCGCCTCTTAACCCATGATACTAATGTGTTTCAGGAACTTGTGTTTTAGCTAATGAAAGTATGAATTCCCCTTCTTAAAATTAAGCTTTCCTAGGGATAGGTAGTTTTATTTGATATTTACAATGAGAAGGACGTAATGAAATATTTAGAAGCTGAAACAGCAATAGATCAACACACCCAGTCGTGGATATTTACTTATATTGTTCTTATGAATAACCATAAAAAATCACTAACGTACACTTGAATCACTTCATCTGATTGCCTGATGAAGATTAAGAAACCCAAGAGGTGGCACGGGCATGAATAGTCCGTAAATAACTGATTTTTGTTTGTTTAGTAAATGTGTAAACATCATTTATGTTTACGTTAGGCCGCATTTAATCGTCAGGTTGCTATCGCGGGGAAGGATTCTGCTTGACAAATCCACAAGGGCCGTGACGAGGATTCGAACCTGCGTCTGGGAGCATCCTAAATGCTGCTTTAATCGACTGAGCTACGACATGGTAAAAAGAGTTGAAACCGAAGTTCTACTGAACTTACTGGATCCCGCAGCCTCTCTGAGACACAAACCAGGGTTTTACACAACTTTCCAATGCACTCGAGCTATGTCAATAGGCCGTTCTCCCTCTTCGCCCTTACATCATTACACACAGAAATCATAATAACGTGAGGCATCAAATATTCATATGCTGCATCACGTTATTGTGATTTCTGTGTGTAGTGTTCTGCTTGACAGTATTTATGAGCGGTGTCCTGAAGATACCAAATTGCAGAATACGATCTTTCTGCTACTCTCGTGTAGATGGGCTGTGTTGAGGTGTGAGAGTGATATTTTTTTATGTACTCTTTGCTGGGTTGGTATTGTTTTATGTATCACTGGATGACGAGTTGTCAATTTAGCCATCGGCTTTCTCATTTAATGGGATTCCAAAATGGGATAGGATCCAGTTTAGGGTTTTGTTGAGTCTTTTGCCTTTAACAACTGCTGCAATACACAGAATGCTGGTAACTATTTACACGTTGTCTTTCCACTGCTCTTTTTCCTAATATTTATAGTGCAGGTTTTGAGTCTGTGTCGTGTATGATTGTATTTTAAGTGTTTTGTGAGTGTTTTCATTCATATATTCGAATGTCTATTGTAATGCATACAACCCAGTTTGGGTTGATGAGGCTGGTCCTTCCAGTCTCCATTAGGCTGTTCGCTGTCCGTGCAAAGACTGATTGATGTTTTATAAAGATTAAGGCACCCAAGAGGTGGCACTGGTGTGAATAGCCCGTAAGTGGTACATTTTTTTTGTTCAGTAAAACCATTCAGTGGGCTGAGGTCGCATTTAATTATCAGGCTGCTGTCACGGGGCTGGATACTGCTTGACAATATTTATGTGAGAGTTTTTGAAGTTTGGAATAAAATGAAATTGGTATAAGGAATTTAGCTTGGAAAATTTCTAAGAATTTTCTTTGTTCTTTAACCTTTATTCCTGTCGTGATATTCAATTAGGTCGCCTGAGGAAGGACTTGCTTAGCTAACACACCAGTGTAGTAAGCAGCTCATTCCTCACTTTGGAATCGTGTATGAACAATTGACTAGGCGCGAGCAAACGCCGAGACTCCAATGAAAATTGAAATCCCCCCTCTTAGGTCGCTGACTTTCGCCGTTCGCCGAAGCGAATCTAACGAGTAGGTCAAGGGCTCTCACAACAATAATTTATTGTTGTGTGGTGCTGTATATTTGGTCCAAAACTCAGAATCAGTCTCATTTTTATTAGTCGAGTGTGAAGAACACTTGCATAACAATAATAATGTGTAGGATGTAACGAATAGACAGTGTTAAACATAACAACTTAGTTTATTCAATAAAGTACTATCTACTACAACAAAACAAAAAGAAATGTCAATGACATTACTCGAAATCCTTCCTGTGACACTATCAATGACAGCTAGACACCAGCCCCTCGGACTGCATAATGAACTAACTCAAACATAAGCGTGACCACAGAGGAATCAACAAGAAACAAGAACTAACAGATCTATAATCACAATTACAACAAATGACACAGTAGGTTCTGAAACACGTCTCCAGTAACCTCCTAATTGTTCTACGCCTCAGCGCAGTTTGCACCTGCAATGGCGGTTGCAATGCAATCAAATCAGTAGTCTTCCAATGACAACAATACCTAATGGGTTCACTGGCAACTCCAGCAACCCTTCCTCATATTACTCCTTACGTTAACACCCCGTCCCACAGACGATCAACAATCAATAACAATTGATTTAATAACACAATAACATTTACGTTAATTTAATAACTCCTACAACTATCACTAGTAACGCGGAAATTACACAACACTCTACCCGTCGAGCATTCAGTGAGAAAATCAAATTAATCCCTGTACTACCAGACAGCTGATTAATCTCTTTACTAGTTACGTTAATTTACGTTAATCGGTTACTAATCACTCAGCGATGGTAAACTCTGATTTACAATGTCCAAAGAGCTAAGAGAACGGTAATCACTCGTGATTACCTTTAGAGTAATTAATTACTATCCTCAAGATCAATAATTAAACAATTAAAATACGCAACCTTTCACACTGGCTCAGCAATTTACATTAAGGTATAAATTCCGTCTAAGCCTTCCATACTCAGACCAATTCAGGTGGCTAATAACAGTAATTAGCACCACGTTTACGTTATTCTAAAATGACGTTACTCTTCCCATGAGTCAATCAAGTGCCGGTACTTCCGGGCAGATAAATAACGACGTTAGGTTAATGGAACAATGGAACCTTCGTGTGAGTCGATCAAACAAGGAGCGAGGTTAATTACTTTCACTTCCTGAAACACGTCAATTACCCGGCCCACTGGCCGTTAATTACGACAGACAATACTCTAATTCTTATCTGGCTGATGGCTAGGCTCCTTGAGACTACCGTCGCTGCTTGCAGGAAAGTAAATTAACCCAAACGTATTCT
>NC_091163.1:18294601-18324992 GCF_040958095.1 Procambarus clarkii
ACACTTGACCTCGAATTCAATCTTTTATAGACTAACAGATCACCAGAAATACACACATAGGTACTTACTCATTCATATTGCCGGCTTACACACCATTCTCATACATCAGGCACCCCGCTACGGGTGGCTGGCTCGCTCACGGAGGTGGCGTAGGCGGCGGTAGTACGACACGTGGTATTTTACATACAATTGGCGTGCACTCGAACCCCTCCCACTCACAACACGGTTCGGTTCGCACCCTCGACCCACCGGTGAAATGAAGCGTTCGTACCCAGGTGACGCGCACAACGATAGCGTCCTACACAAACATGGAAATCTGCCTGACACGAATTTACCCGTTCCCATCGTCTGCTACAGAGCACTAGCAAGTCTAATCATCACTGGTATGAGATCTACGAGTCTGTTACTGCTCGTATGCACATTCCCCACGATCCCAGATCACAAGATCTTCTCTACCCACTGTACACAATGTCTTTCTCACCATTTGGTCACCATTTGGTCACTCCTCCTAGACGCTACCTGGCAGACAGGACTGTGTTTGCCAGACACATCAGCGCATGGATATCCGACCGCAGCGACGATGAAATCCTCGCCAGCATCAATTCCCTGAACCTGACGCTGACCACGGTTGTTGCCAAGATCAGCACCAAATCCAACAACACCCGCAGACCCACACTAAAAGTGACCTTCACCACTGTCATCGCAGTGACCCACGTCAAAGAACACGGCTTTAGTGCGCCGGAATTACGGTTCCATCTGCCCACATGACCAAGGAACGGTACACGGAGCTCCGCCAGTGCTTCAAGTGCTACCGGTACTCCCACTACACCAGTACGTGCACCGAACAGAAAGGCAGTATCTGTGCCGACAAATTAGCAGGCAACAATGTCAACCTATACGTCCACACTATCAACAGGCTGTTCAACGCAAATAGACTTCCGACGGTGACGGTACCACGCGACCTTCTCCCAGCTCCTCCACCTAGAGCCGTCCCGGCGTCCGACCCCGCAACAGGACCCACAACGAGCCCAGAAAAAGGGACGCCACCCACACTGGCTACCCCTGCCAACGAAGAGACCACATTCAAAGACGACATCGGACGACCCGAAACTCCCACAACACTAAGAGGCTCTCCAGAGCCGCCACCAACGTCGACGAGAACAGCCTTGCGACCGACGACGAAGACGACGACGAAAACAAAAATACTTGCTATATAAAATACTTATGCTGTTCATTCCGCCCAGCGAGTTTAATGGAAACGCACACATAAGAACATAAGAACAAAGGTAACTGCAGAAGGCCTATTGGCCCATTCGAGGCAGCTCCTATTCTATAACCACCCAATCCCACTCATATACTTGTCCAATCCGCGCTTGAAACAATCGAGGGACCCCACCTCCACCACGTTACGCGGCAATTGGTTCCACAAATCAACAACCCTGTTACTGAACCAGTATTTACCCAAGTCTTTCCTAAATCTAAACTTATCCAATTTATACCCATTGTTTCGTGTTCTGTCCTGTGTTGATACTTTTAATACCCTATTAATATCCCCCTTGTTATGTCCATTCACCCACTTGTAAACCTCTATCATGTCGCCCCTAACTCTTCGCCTTTCCAGTGAATGCAACTTAAGCTTTGTTAATCTTTCTTCATATGAAAGATTTCTAATTTGGGGAATTAACTTAGTCATCCTACGCTGGACACGTTCAAGTGAATTTATATCCATTCTATAATATGGCGACCAAAACTGAACTGCATAATCTAAATGGGGCCTAACTAGAGCAAGATATAGCTTGAGAACCACACCAGGTGTCTTGTTACTAACGCTGCGATTAATAAATCCAAGTGTCCGATTTGCCTTATTACGAACATTTATGCATTGATCCTTTTGTTTTAAATTCTTACTAATCATAACTCCCAGATCCCTTTCGCAATCCGACTTCGCAATCACAACACCATCTAGCTCGTATCTTGTAACTCTATCATCATTACCTAACCTCAGAACTTTACATTTATCAGCATTAAACTGCATCTGCCAATCCAAGATTGTTTCAGTCGGTCAGGTGAAGTCACAGTGAGAGGTTGTGTTAACCGGAGCTCCTGAGTGTTGTTATTTTATCATAGCAAATATGGAAGTTGTAGTGAAGGACCTGGTGACTCTAGTGGGAGCCCTGAGGACAGAGTTGGACTCTCTGCGGGAGGAGGTGCGTCAGCTAAAAGAACAACGAGAAGTAACGAAGGAGGAGACCAGCAGTAAAGGGACCTCGTCTTGGAGAGTTGCGAAAGACAGGGGCCTTAAGAAGACTTTGATAAAGCCGCCTTCAAACGCCATAGCAACTTCAAATTCATTTGACGTTTTGGAGGACGAGTGCTGTGGAGAGACTGTGGATCGCGCAAAAGGGAAAGCAACGAAGAGAAAGGAAGCGCAGGCCCCTCAGAAAGTAAAGGAAGTACCTAAGCAAACATTAGTTGTGGGAGATTCCCAGATAAGGTATTTGGATAGAACGTTTTGTGCTAGAGATAGGGGGAACAGGTTAAGGGTTTGCTATCCCGGAGCTGGCATTGGTGATATTATAAACAACATGAATGATATTATGGCTGGTAATGGGAACAATCCCATTATTTGCATTAGCGTGGGAGGAAATGATGTTGGTCGAGTCAGGAGTGAGGAACTGATTCAGAGGTATAAAACAGCCATAGAGTTAGTTAGGAGCAAGGGAGGAATCCCGATCATATGTGGCATTCTTCCAAGAAAGGGAGTGGGAAATGAATGGATATCGAGGGCACTTGGTGTCAATTGCCGGCTGGAAAGATATTGCAAATCAAATGCAATATCTTTCATAGACAACTGGGAACACTTCTATGGAAGAAATGAAATGTATGCTCGTGATGGGGTGCATCTATCGAGAGCTGGGGTTGTTGCTGTTGCGAACTCGCTAGAAGAAGTGGTTAGAGGTGTTTGTTTGGGTTTAAACTGTTAGTAGATAGAGGTATGGGAATTGATTTGGAGGAAGGAGGTAATAAAAGTATGTGTTTGTGGGAGAAAGGAATTGGCAAAACGATCAGGGAAAGAGAAGGTCCGCAAAATAACAATTCACTTAGGGTATATTACACTAACAGTAGAAGTCTAAGAAATAAAATTAACGAATTAAATGCTCTTGTCTGCACAGAAAAAATAGATATTATTGCACTTACCGAAACGTGGATGAATGTAGAAAATAGAGAACTATTAGCTGAATATCAAATATATGGATTTAAACTATTTCACACAGATAGATATATTAGACGAGGAGGTGGAGTAGCCATATATGTTAGGGACAATTTGAAATGTAGTCTCAAAGAGGGAATCAAAACAGAGCCACACACAGAAACTATTTGGATTGAATTAAACGAAAAAGCTAATAATATTATAATAGGAGTAATATATAGGCCACCAAATTTAGACAGAATGGAAGCAAAGCATCTATGGGATGAAATATCTAGAGCATCTAGATCTAACAGTATTTATGTCATGGGTGACTTTAATTTTAGCGGAATAAACTGGTTGAACAAAACAGGGAATAGTGAAGCAGAAGATTTTCTAGAATTAATTGACGATTGCTTTCTTACGCAACACATTAAGGAACCAACACGGGAAAATAATATTTTAGATTTAGTGTTAACTAACAGGGAAACGCAAATTAATGACATCGAAATAGGGAGTGAGCTAGGGAACAGTGATCACAAAGAAATCAGATTTAGCATAGAATGGAATAGACCAGTAGGAGAAAATTCTGTTAAAGTGCCAGATTTTCGAAAAGCTGATTTTAATAGCCTAAGAAATTTTTTGGGTCAAATTGATTGGAAAGGCTTGGGTATGGGGTGTGGGCCGGTCTTGGAGCGAGACATGAACCCAGCGATAGGTGACTTAAATGGGGATTTCGATGTGGATTCAATATATAACTTATTTAAGAATATTCTAAACAAAGCACAGGAACGTAGTATACCATACAAATTGAATAGATCGTATACTAATGACCCAAAGTGGATAACAAAGAATTTGAAGAACCTTATAGGTAAAAAGAGAGCTTGGTACAAAAGGATTAAAAATGGGGAGGTCACTTTAGAACAGGAATTCGTACAACTGGTTAGAAATGTTAAAAAAGAGATAAGGAAAGCAAAAAGAAACTATGAAGTTCGCATAGCAGGGCAAGCAAAGACAAATCCTAAAGGATTTTTTCAGTTATATCGTACTAAGACTAGGGAAAGGATAGGTCCATTAAAAACTGAGACAGGTCAAATAACAGATAGTGATGAAGATATGAGTAGTATTTTTAATAAATATTTTGTATCTGTATTTACTAAAGAGGAACTTAACAATATGCCTTCAGCCGAACAAGTCTATGTGGGTGGGGACGAGGACAGGTTGACGAGTTTAGCAGTTACCAGGGAGGATGTTCTTAAACAAATAGTAAAACTCAAACCAAACAAATCCCCAGGGCCGGATGAAGTGTTTGCTAGGGTGCTTAAAGAATGCAAAGAGGAGCTTTGTGACCCACTGTCAACCATATTTAATAAATCAATAGAGTCAGGCAGAGTGCCAGAGCTTTGGAAAGTTGCTAATGTGATACCAGTTTTTAAGAAAGGAGATAGATCACTTGCGTCTAACTATCGACCAATTAGCCTAACGTCTATTGTGGGAAAGTTACTCGAATCTATAATAGCAAATAAAATTCGTCTTCATCTTGAAAAACATAAATTAATAATTGAGTCGCAACATGGTTTTATAAATGGCCGTTCATGTTTAACAAATTTGTTATCTTTTTATTCTAGCATTGTTGAGGCAGTTGATAGTGGTAAGGATTGCGATGTTGTATACCTTGACTTTAGCAAAGCTTTTGATACAGTGCCACATGAAAGACTGATTAAAAAAATAGAGTCTCATGGTATTGGGGGTGCTATATTAAGCTGGATTAGGGCATGGCTATACCAAAGGAAACAGAGAGTTAGTATAAATGGAATCAAGTCAGAGTGGGAAAATGTTGTAAGTGGAGTGCCTCAAGGCTCTGTCCTGGGACCTCTGTTGTTTATAATATATATAAATGATTTAGATTCAGGTTTGAGTAGCAACATTTGCAAATTTGCCGATGATACGAAAATCGGTAGGGAAATTAATTCGGAGGAGGACTCACTATCACTTCAAGTTGATCTAGATAGGGTTTTGAAATGGTCAAAGGATTGGCAGATGCAGTTTAATGCTGATAAATGTAAAGTTCTGAGGTTAGGTAATGATGATAGAGTTACAAGATACGAGCTAGATGGTGTTGTGATTGCGAAGTCGGATTGCGAAAGGGATCTGGGAGTTATGATTAGTAAGAATTTAAAACAAAAGGATCAATGCATAAATGTTCGTAATAAGGCAAATCGGACACTTGGATTTATTAATCGCAGCGTTAGTAACAAGACACCTGGTGTGGTTCTCAAGCTATATCTTGCTCTAGTTAGGCCCCATTTAGATTATGCAGTTCAGTTTTGGTCGCCATATTATAGAATGGATATAAATTCACTTGAACGTGTCCAGCGTAGGATGACTAAGTTAATTCCCCAAATTAGAAATCTTTCATATGAAGAAAGATTAACAAAGCTTAAGTTGCATTCACTGGAAAGGCGAAGAGTTAGGGGTGACATGATAGAGGTTTACAAGTGGATGAATGGACATAACCGGGGGGATATTAATAGGGTATTAAAAGTATCAACACAGGACAGAACACGAAACAATGGATATAAATTGGATAAGTTTAGATTTAGGAAAGACTTGGGTAAATACTGGTTCAGTAACAGGGTTGTTGATTTGTGGAACCAATTGCCGCGTAACATTGTGGAGGTGGGGTCCCTCGATTGTTTCAAGCACGGGTTGGACAAGTATATGAGTGGGATTGGGTGGTTATAGAATAGGAGCTGCCTCGTATGGGCCAATAGGCCTTCTGCAGTTACCTTTGTTCTTATGTTCTTATGTTCTTATGTTTGACCATTTCAAAACCCTATCTAGATCAACTTGAAGTGATAGTGAGTCCTCCTCCGAATTAATTTCGCTACCGATTTTCGTATCATCGGCAAATTTGCAAATGTTGCTACTCAAACCTGAATCTAAATCATTTATATATATTATAAACAACAGAGGTCCCAGGACAGAGCCTTTAGGCACTCCACTTACAACATTTTCCCACGCTGACTTGATTCCATTTATACTAACTCTCTGTTTCCTTTGGTATAGCCATGCCCTAATCCAGCTTAATATAGCACCCCCAATACCATGAGACTCTATCTTTTTAATCAGTCTTTCATGTGGCACTGTATCAAAAGCTTTGCTAAAGTCAAGGTATACAACATCGCAATCCTTACCACTATCAACTGCCTCAACAATGCTAGAATAAAAAGATAACAAATTTGTTAAACATGAACGGCCATTTATAAAACCATGTTGAGACTCAATTATTAATTTATGTTTTTCAAGATGAAGACGAATTTTATTTGCTATTATAGATTCGAGTAACTTTCCCACAATAGACGTTAGGCTAATTGGTCGATAGTTAGACGCAAGTGATCTATCTCCTTTCTTAAAAACTGGTATCACATTAGCAACTTTCCAAAACTCTGGCACTCTGCCTGACTCTATTGATTTATTAAATATGGTTGACAGTGGGTCACAAAGCTCCTCTTTGCATTCTTTAAGCACCCTGGCAAACACTTCATCCGGCCCTGGGGATTTGTTTGGTTTGAGTTTTACTATTTGTTTAAGAACATCCTCCCTGGTAACTGCTAAACTCGTCAACCTGTCCTCGTCCCCACCCACATAGACTTAAGAACAAAGGTAACTGCAGAAGGCCTATTGGCCCATACGAGGCAGCTCCTATTCTATAACCACCCAATCCCACTCATATACTTGTCCAACCCGTGCTTGAAACAATCGAGGGACCCCACCTCCACAATGTTACGCGGCAATTGGTTCCACAAATCAACAACCCTGTTACTGAACCAGTATTTACCCAAGTCTTTCCTAAATCTAAACTTATCCAATTTATATCCATTGTTTCGTGTTCTGTCCTGTGTTGATACTTTTAATACCCTATTAATATCCCCCCGGTTATGTCCATTCATCCACTTGTAAACCTCTATCATGTCACCCCTAACTCTTCGCCTTTCCAGTGAATGCAACTTAAGCTTTGTTAATCTTTCTTCATATGAAAGATTTCTAATTTGGGGAATTAACTTAGTCATCCTACGCTGGACACGTTCAAGTGAATTTATATCCATTCTATAATATGGCGACCAAAACTGAACTGCATAATCTAAATGGGGCCTAACTAGAGCAAGATATAGCTTGAGAACCACACCAGGTGTCTTGTTACTAACGCTGCGATTAATAAATCCATGTGTCCGATTTGCCTTATTACGAACATTTATGCATTGATCCTTTTGTTTTAAATTCTTACTAATCATAACTCCCAGATCCCTTTCGCAATCCGACTTCGCAATCACAACACCATCTAGCTCGTATCTTGTAACTCTATCATCATTACCTAACCTCAGAACTTTACATTTATCAGCATTAAACTGCATCTGCCAATCCTTTGACCATTTCAAAACCCTATCTAGATCAACTTGAAGTGATAGTGAGTCCTCCTCCGAATTAATTTCCCTACCGAATTTCGTATCATCGGCAAATTTGCAAATGTTGCTACTCAAACCTGAATCTAAATCATTTATATATATTATAAACAACAGAGGTCCCAGGACAGAGCCTTGAGGCACTCCACTTACAACATTTTCCCACTCTGACTTGATTCCATTTATACTAACTCTCTGTTTCCTTTGGTATAGCCATGCCCTAATCCAGCTTAATATAGCACCCCCAATACCATGAGACTCTATTTTTTTAATCAGTCTTTCATGTGGCACTGTATCAAAAGCTTTGCTAAAGTCAAGGTATACAACATCGCAATCCTTACCACTATCAACTGCCTCAACAATGCTAGAATAAAAAGATAACAAATTTGTTAAACATGAACGGCCATTTATAAAACCATGTTGCGACTCAATTATTAATTTATGTTTTTCAAGATGAAGACGAATTTTATTTGCTATTATAGATTCGAGTAACTTTCCCACAATAGACGTTAGGCTAATTGGTCGATAGTTAGACGCAAGTGATCTATCTCCTTTCTTAAAAACTGGTATCACATTAGCAACTTTCCAAAACTCTGGCACTCTGCCTGACTCTATTGATTTATTAAATATGGTTGACAGTGGGTCACAAAGCTCCTCTTTGCATTCTTTAAGCACCCTAGCAAACACTTCATCCGGCCCTGGGGATTTGTTTGGTTTGAGTTTTACTATTTGTTTAAGAACATCCTCCCTGGTAACTGCTAAACTCGTCAACCTGTCCTCGTCCCCACCCACATAGACTTGTTCGGCTGAAGGCATATTGTTAAGTTCCTCTTTAGTAAATACAGATACAAAATATTTATTAAAAATACTACTCATCTCTTCATCACTATCTGTTATTTGACCTGTCTCAGTTTTTAATGGACCTATCCTTTCCCTACTCTTAGTACGATATAACTGAAAAAACCCTTTAGGATTTGTCTTTGCTTGCCCTGCTATGCGAACTTCATAGTTTCTTTTTGCTTTCCTTATCTCTTTTTTAACATTTCTAACCAGTTGTACGAATTCCTGTTCTAAAGTGACCTCCCCATTTTTAATCCTTTTGTACCAAGCTCTCTTTTTACCTATAAGGTTCTTCAAATTCTTTGTTATCCACTTTGGGTCATTAGTATACGATCTATTCAATTTGTATGGTATACTACGTTCCTGTGCTTTGTTTAGAATATTATTAAATAAGTTATATATTGAATCCACATCGAAATCCCCATTTAAGTCACCTATCGCTGGGTTCATGTCTCGCTCCAAGACCGGCCCACACCCCATACCCAAGCCTTTCCAATCAATTTGACCCCAAAAATTTCTTAGGCTATTAAAATCAGCTTTTCGAAAATCTGGCACTTTAACAGAATTTTCTCCTACTGGTCTATTCCATTCTATGCTAAATCTGATTTCTTTGTGATCACTGCTCCCTAGCTCACTCCCTATTTCGATGTCATTAATTTGCGTTTCCCTGTTAGTTAACACTAAATCTAAAATATTATTTTCCCGTGTTGGTTCCTTAATGTGTTGCGTAAGAAAGCAATCGTCAATTAATTCTAGAAAATCTTCTGCTTCACTATTCCCTGTTTTGTTCAACCAGTTTATTCCGCTAAAATTAAAGTCACCCATGACATAAATACTGTTAGATCTAGATGCTCTAGATATTTCATCCCATAGATGCTTTGCTTCCATTCTGTCTAAATTTGGTGGCCTATATATTACTCCTATTATAATATTATTAGCTTTTTCGTTTAATTCAATCCAAATAGTTTCTGTGTGTGGCTCTGTTTTGATTCCCTCTTTGAGACTACATTTCAAATTGTCCCTAACATATATGGCTACTCCACCTCCTCGTCTAATATATCTATCTGTGTGAAATAGTTTAAATCCATATATTTGATATTCAGCTAATAGTTCTCTATTTTCTACATTCATCCACGTTTCGGTAAGTGCAATAATATCTATTTTTTCTGTGCAGACAAGAGCATTTAATTCGTTAATTTTATTTCTTAGACTTCTACTGTTAGTGTAATATACCCTAAGTGAATTGTTATTTTGCGGACCTTCTCTTTCCCTGATCGTTTTGCCAATTCCTTTCTCCCACAAACACATACTTTTATTACCTCCTTCCTCCAAATCAATTCCCATACCTCTATCTACTAACAGTTTAAACCCAAACAAACACCTCTAACCACTTCTTCTAGCGAGTTCGCAACAGCAACAACCCCAGCTCTCGATAGATGCACCCCATCACGAGCATACATTTCATTTCTTCCATAGAAGTGTTCCCAGATTGTCTATGAAAGATATTGCATTTGATTTGCAATATCTTTCCAGCCGGCAATTGACACCAAGTGCCCTCGATATCCATTCATTTCCCACTCCCTTTCTTGGAAGAATGCCACATATGATCGGGATTCCTCCCTTGCTCCTAACTAACTCTATGGCTGTTTTATACCTCTGAATCAGTTCCTCACTCCTGACTCGACCAACATCATTTCCTCCCACGCTAATGCAAATAATGGGATTGTTCCCATTACCAGCCATAATATCATTCATGTTGTTTATAATATCACCAATGCCAGCTCCGGGATAGCAAACCCTTAACCTGTTCCCCCTATCTCTAGCACAAAACGTTCTATCCAAATACCTTATCTGGGAATCTCCCACAACTAATGTTTGCTTAGGTACTTCCTTTACTTTCTGAGGGGCCTGCGCTTCCTTTCTCTTCGTTGCTTTCCCTTTTGCGCGATCCACAGTCTCTCCACAGCACTCGTCCTCCAAAACGTCAAATGAATTTGAAGTTGCTATGGCGTTTGAAGGCGGCTTTATCAAAGTCTTCTTAAGGCCCCTGTCTTTCGCAACTCTCCAAGACGAGGTCCCTTTACTGCTGGTCTCCTCCTTCGTTACTTCTCGTTGTTTTTTAAGCTGACGCACCTCCTCCCGCAGAGAGTCCAACTCTGTCCTCAGACTTGTTCAGCTGAAGGCATATTGTTAAGTTCCTCTTTAGTAAATACAGATACAAAATATTTATTAAAAATACTACTCATCTCTTCATCACTATCTGTTATTTGACCTGTATCAGTTTTTAATGGACCTATCCTTTCCCTAGTCTTAGTACGATATAACTGAAAAAACCCTTTAGGATTTGTCTTTGCTTGCCCTGCTATGCGAACTTCATAGTTTCTTTTTGCTTTCCTTATCTCTTTTTTAACATTTCTAACCAGTTGTACGAATTCCTGTTCTAAAGTGACCTCCCCATTTTTAATCCTTTTGTACCAAGCTCTCTTTTTACCTATAAGGTTCTTCAAATTCTTTGTTATCCACTTTGGGTCATTAATATTCGATCTATTCAATTTGTATGGTATACTACGTTCCTGTGCTTTGTTTAGAATATTCTTAAATAAGTTATATATTGAATCCACATCGAAATCCCCATTTAAGTCACCTATCGCTGGGTTCATGTCTCGCTCCAAGACCGGCCCACACCCCATACCCAAGACTTTCCAATCAATTTGACCCAAAAAATTTCTTAGGCTATTAAAATCAGCTTTTCGAAAATCTGGCACTTTAACAGAATTTTCTCCTACTGGTCTATTCCATTCTATGCTAAATCTGATTTCTTTGTGATCACTGCTCCCTAGCTCACTCCCTATTTCGATGTCATTAATTTGCGTTTCCCTGTTAGTTAACACTAAATCTAAAATATTATTTTCCCGTGTTGGTTCCTTAATGTGTTGCGTAAGAAAGCAATCGTCAATTAATTCTAGAAAATCTTCTGCTTCACTATTCCCTGTTTTGTTCAACCAGTTTATTCCGCTAAAATTAAAGTCACCCATGACATAAATACTGTTAGATCTAGATGCTCTAGATATTTCATCCCATAGATGCTTTGCTTCCATTCTGTCTAAATTTTGGTGGCCTATATATAACTCCTATTATAATATTATTAGCTTTTTCGTTTAATTCTATCCAAATGGTTTCTGTGTGTGGCTCTGTTTTGATTCCCTCTTTGAGACTACATTTCAAATTGTCCCTAACATATATGGCTACTCCACCTCCTCGTCTAATATATCTATCTGTGTGAAATAGTTTAAATCCGTATATTTGATATTCAGCTAATAGTTCTCTATTTTCTACATTCATCCACGTTTCGGTAAGTGCAATAATATCTATTTTTTCTGTGCAGACAAGAGCATTTAATTCGTTAATTTTATTTCTTAGACTTCTACTGTTAGTGTAATATACCCTAAGTGAATTGTTATTTTGCGGACCTTCTCTTTCCCTGATCGTTTTGCCAATTCCTTTCTCCCACAAACACATACTTTTATTACCTCCTTCCTCCAAATCAATTCCCATACCTCTATCTACTAACAGTTTGAACCCAAACAAACACCTCTAACCACTTCTTCCAACGAGTTCGCAACAGCAACAACCCCAGCTCTCGATAGATGCACCCCATCACGAGCATACATTTCATTTCTTCCATAGAAGTGTTCCCAGTTGTCTATGAAAGATATTGCATTTGATTTGCAATATCTTTCCAGCCGGCAATTGACACCAAGTGCCCTCGATATCCATTCATTTCCCACTCCCTTTCTTGGAAGAATGCCACATATGATCGGGATTCCTCCCTTGCTCCTAACTAATTCTATGGCTGTTTTATACCTCTGAATCAGTTCCTCACTCCTAACTCGACCAACATCATTTCCTCCCACGCTAATGCAAATAATGGGATTGTTCCCATTACCAGCCATAATATCATTCATGTTGTTTATAATATCACCAATGCCAGCTCCGGGATAGCAAACCCTTAACCTGTTCCCCCTATCTCTAGCACAAAACGCTCTATCCAAATACCTTATCTGGGAATCTCCAACAACTAATGTTTGCTTAGGTACCTTTACTTTCTGAGGGGCCTGCTCTTCCTTTCTCTTCGTTGCTTTCCCTTTTGCGCGATCCGCAGTCTCACCACAGCACTCGTCCTCCAAAACGTCAAATGAATTAGAAGTTGCTATGGCGTTTGAAGGCGGCTTTATCAAAGTCTTCTTAAGGCCCCTGTCTTTCACACACCAGACGACAATTGGCCAAAAGATGCAACAAGATTATCATCCAGAACAAAGACCCGCATTCCATGTATGTAAACGCCCACAACATGAACGCTTACATGGATCTCACAATACTGAAAAAAGAATACCGCGACCCAGAATTCCACCAGAAATTCCCAGACGGACAAATTCAATTCCTCGAAAAGGTCGACGATCCTGATGGTACCAAACTACCAAGGTTGCTCTGTTCAAATATACAGTGTCACTTTGCACATTAAACTGCAACTTGGCGACTAAGCCTCCTACGGGCCATAAACTGCGAGCAACCATGAAGATCCCATCCATCCACAGATCCCAAGTACCAGCTATTGGTACTGGTAATGGCTCCAAAGGGCCTCCACTTACGAGATATTCATGCCCGTGCCCCCTTTAGGGTGGCCTAATCTTTATCAATCACTCAATCTGTAAGACCTCCTATTTATTACTAGAGCATGACCGGGTACTAGATGTACACGGTCATGTGTTGCTATGGCTCAGCAACATGTGGGCGCTACTGAGCCACACCAACCCTCCTCCATCTCTTCTTGAGGTTATCTTGAGATGATTTCGGGGCTTTTTAGTATCCCCGCGGCCCGGTCCTCGACCAGGCCTCCACCCCCAGGAAGCAGCCCGTGACAGCTGACTAACACCCAGGTACCTATTTTACTGCTAGGTAACAGGGACGAGAAACAGTGGGCAGAGTTTCTTTCACACTATGCCCCTGTTACCTTGCAGTAAAACAGGTACCTGGGTGTTAGTCAGCTGTCACGGGCTGCTCTTTGGGGGTGGAGGCCTGGTCGAGGACCGGGCCGCGGGGACACTAAAAAGCCCCGAAATCATCTCAAGATAACCTCAAGATGATAGAAACGGTATAGGAAACGACACAGCTCAATTTTAACTCAATGTCACACAAAATTATTAAATCAAAATGCATTTAATAAATAGCATTTAACAATGCAATTGGAAACATTGAAATGAAATCATAAAATATTTAGTAGAGCATATGTTCCTTTTACGTCCAACTGATGGTGGATTGTTTTTGAAACCAAGCACATTTTCACCTGTCACAGGGGTGGCATCTATATAAAAAGATGATAGGTATATAAAAACATGCACGTATTCGAATGGAACCTTGCGTCAAAATTTCAAACCAATTGGTTAAGAACTTTTGGAGATTATGGCATGTGTTGCTTATACGTCCAACAGATGGCGCTATTTTAAAAAAGAAACATATTTATATCTGTTACAGGTGTGGCATGTTTAAAGCAAGCATATAAAAACACGCACAAATTCGAATGCAACTTTGTGTCAAAATTTTAAAGCAATTGGTACTCACCTAATTGTGCTTGCGGGGGTTGAGCTTTGGCTCTTTGGTCCCGCCTCTCAACTGTCAATCAACTGGTGTACAGATTCCTGAGCCTACTGGGCTCTATCATATCTACATTTGAAACTGTGTATGGAGTCAGCCTCCACCATGGTATAAAGGTTTTGGAGATTTCCCTCGAATAAAAAAGTACATAATAACACGCACGTATTCGAGGGGAACGTTGTGTCAAAATTTCAAAGCAGTCGGTGGAGAACTTTGGGACATTAACGATTTTGAACAAAACTAACATTTACATTTGTATTTATATAGATGCTGCACATGTCATTTTGTTGTTTTGGTAAAGGTAGACTGGGCAAGTTGGAGAAGGTACAAAATAAAGCAATGAGAATAATCTTAGGATGCCCAAGAAATGCTATGATTTAGATAATAAGGATTGAACTGAGGAGTATTGGGGATAGAATTTCAGAGATGTAGCCTCTGCCATTAGATTATTGAGAGGTGGGGAAGCTAATGAAATAATCCTCCCAGTTCACAAGATGGGAAAAATGAACAGTGTATGATAAAGTATATCAAGCGAGCAAATATGACTACCTTATGTTCTAATGTTAAAAATTATGATGTTATTCCAGAATGAATTGCTTTGCCCAAGAGACAATTAACACTACCATAGGAGGTTTGTATCGTAGGTGTAGTAATTATTTCTCTTGCAAAAGAAAATTGTATGTACGAGAATGGAGAGTTGAGGGCAACATATGATTGTGTAATTATAAATTACCTACAGAAAACACTTTACATGTATATTGTGATGGGTCTGTAGCTAGGGATGGAAAGGCAGGATGTGGAATCTTGACTAGGGAGTACACTGACATCGGCACTGTAAATATTGTTATTGGACGTCGCTTAACTGACATGTCTCTTCAAAGCAGGCTCATCTTCAAATTGGTATAGCTACATATAATTATTATTGTCTGATATTATAAAGTATTCTTATAGGTCTCTTAAACACTTAGTAGACTTAATGATGATGCAATACAAATATTATTGAAAAATATTGTAAATTAACCCAATCATATTTTTAAATTTACAATTGTTTTTAGCAAGATTACAGGAAGTAGTCAAATGTTTTAAAAATGTCTTTCTTTATAAGAACATAAGTACAAACGTAACTGCAAAACGCCTATTGGCCTATACAAGGCAGATCCTATTTATAACCACCCAATCTCACTCATATACATATCCAACCCTACGCTGGACACGTTCAAGTGAATTTATATCCATTCTATAGTATGGCGACCAAATCTGAACTGCATAATCTAAATGGGGCCTAACCAGAGCAAGATATAGCTGAAGAATAACACCAGGTGTCTTGTTACTAACGCGTCGATTAATAAATCCCAGTGTCCTTTTTGCCTTATTACGAACATTCAGGCATTGATCCTTTTGTTTTAAATTCTTACTAATCATAACTCCCAGATCCCTTTCGCAATCTCAACACCATCAAGCTCGTATCATGTAACTCTATCATCATTACCTAGCCTCAGAACTTCACAATTATCAGCAGTAAACTGCATCTACCAATCTTTTGACCATTTCAAAACCCTATTTAGATCAGCTTGAAGTGATAGTGAGTCTTCTTCCGTGTTAATTTTTCTACCGATTTTTTATTCAGGCTATTCAAACCTGAATCTAAATCATTTATATATATTATAAACAACAGAGGTCCCAGGACCTCTGGAGGTACGGAGGTACTACGGGCAATAGAGCCCGGAGGTACTCCACTAATAACATTATCCGACTCTGACTTAACCCCATTTATACTAACTCTCTGTTTCCTTTGGAATAGCCATGCCCTAATCCAACTTAATATAGCACCCCCAATACAATGAGCTTCTATTTTTTTAATTAGTCTTTCATGTGGCACTGTATCAAAAGCTTTGCTAAAGTCAAGGTACACAACATCACAATCCTTACCACTATCAACTGCCTCAACTATGCTGGAATAAAATGATAGCAAATTTGTTAAACATGAACAGCCATTTGTAAAACCATGTTGCGACTCATTTATTAATTTATGTTTTTCATAAATCCCACTCTGACTTAACCCCATTTATACTAACTCTCTGTTTCCTTTGGAATAGCTATGCCCTAATCTAACTTAATATAGCACCCCCAATACCATGAGCCTCTATTTTTTTAACCAGTCTTTCATTTCACACTGTATCATTAACTGTGGCATTAACACAAGACAGAACAAGATGTGGTATTAATAGGTATTGTGGTATTAATAGGTATTAATGTGGTATTGTTCTGTCTTGTGTTAATGCCACATCACCCCTTCCACCTCACTCAAATGTAGATATAATATTGGAGATGCGTAAGTTCTATTCAGTTGTGTATTTGTGAACTAAAGTCTTTGAAAATGTAATAAGTTTTACGAAACGCGCTCGTGTCGCGTCAGACTAGAAATAAAAATGAATTTTGGAGAATTGATTTTTGATTTACCTCCAACAGTGAAACGAAATGTACGAAAGATTGAGAAAATTCGTGTTAGAATTATTAATCTTACTTTTTCGGTCATATTTAATAATATATGTCTACAGGAAAGACTGCTACCAAAATATACTAATATATATATATATATATATATATATATATATATATATATATATATATATATATATATATATATATATATATATAAATATATATATACATATATATATATATATATATATATATATATATATATATATATATATATATATATATATATAAGCCTATACTTGCATAAACCACAAGTGAAGATAAACAATCTTTGGACAACACCCACCAGTGGGACTCGAACCCAGAAAGCACAACTACCTTCCAGTAGCTGGCGTAACTAGTATGCTTTAACCCACTACGCCATCAGACCTTACAAAAGAAGTAGATAGTTCGAGATATATATCTCAAACATCTCTACCTCCCGAAGGCACCAGATGAGTGAGGGGTCAGTCTGCATTTTTCGTCAAGCCACTGTCAATGTGAGAGAACTCGTGTCCAGCTTATAAGCCTATACTTGCATAAACCACAAGTGAAGATAAACAATCTTTGGACAACACCCACCAGTGGGACTCGAACCCAGAAAGCACAACTACCTTCCAGTAGCTGGCATAACTAGTATGCTTTAACCCACTACGCCATCAGACCTTACAAAAGAAGTAGATAGTTCGAGATATATATCTCAAACATCTCTACCTCCCGAAGGCACCAGATGAGTGAGGGGTCAGTCTGCATTTTTCGTCAAGCCACTGTCAATGTGAGAGAACTCGTGTCCAGCTTATAAGCCTATACTTGCATAAACCACAAGTGAAGATAAACAATCTTTGGACAACACCCACCAGTGGGACTCGAACCCAGAAAGCACAACTACCTTCCAGTAGCTGGCATAACTAGTATGCTTTAACCCACTACGCCATCAGACCTTACAAAAGAAGTAGATAGTTCGAGATATATATCTCAAACATCTCTACCTCCCGAAGGCACCAGATGAGTGAGGGGTCAGTCTGCATTTTTCGTCAAGCCACTGTCAATGTGAGAGAACTCGTGTCCAGCTTATAAGCCTATACTTGCATAAACCACAAGTGAAGATAAACAATCTTTGGACAACACCCACCAGTGGGACTCGAACCCAGAAAGCACAACTACCTTCCAGTAGCTGGCATAACTAGTATGCTTTAACCCACTACGCCATCAGACCTTACAAAAGAAGTAGATAGTTCGAGATATATATCTCAAACATCTCTACCTCCCGAAGGCACCAGATGAGTGAGGGGTCAGTCTGCATTTTTCGTCAAGCCACTGTCAATGTGAGAGAACTCGTGTCCAGCTTATAAGCCTATACTTGCATAAACCACAAGTGAAGATAAACAATCTTTGGACAACACCCACCAGTGGGACTCGAACCCAGAAAGCACAACTACCTTCCAGTAGCTGGCATAACTAGTATGCTTTAACCCACTACGCCATCAGACCTTACAAAAGAAGTAGATAGTTCGAGATATATATCTCAAACATCTCTACCTCCCGAAGGCACCAGATGAGTGAGGGGTCAGTCTGCATTTTTCGTCAAGCCACTGTCAATGTGAGAGAACTCGTGTCCAGCTTATAAGCCTATACTTGCATAAACCACAAGTGAAGATAAACAATCTTTGGACAACACCCACCAGTGGGACTCGAACCCAGAAAGCACAACTACCTTCCAGTAGCTGGCATAACTAGTATGCTTTAACCCACTACGCCATCAGACCTTACAAAAGAAGTAGATAGTTCGAGATATATATCTCAAACATCTCTACCTCCCGAAGGCACCAGATGAGTGAGGGGTCAGTCTGCATTTTTCGTCAAGCCACTGTCAATGTGAGAGAACTCGTGTCCAGCTTATAAGCCTATACTTGCATAAACCACAAGTGAAGATAAACAATCTTTGGACAACACCCACCAGTGGGACTCGAACCCAGAAAGCACAACTACCTTCCAGTAGCTGGCATAACTAGTATGCTTTAACCCACTACGCCATCAGACCTTACAAAAGAAGTAGATAGTTCGAGATATATATCTCAAACATCTCTACCTCCCGAAGGCACCAGATGAGTGAGGGGTCAGTCTGCATTTTTCGTCAAGCCACTGTCAATGTGAGAGAACTCGTGTCCAGCTTATAAGCCTATACTTGCATAAACCACAAGTGAAGATAAACAATCTTTGGACAACACCCACCAGTGGGACTCGAACCCAGAAAGCACAACTACCTTCCAGTAGCTGGCATAACTAGTATGCTTTAACCCACTACGCCATCAGACCTTACAAAAGAAGTAGATAGTTCGAGATATATATCTCAAACATCTCTACCTCCCGAAGGCACCAGATGAGTGAGGGGTCAGTCTGCATTTTTCGTCAAGCCACTGTCAATGTGAGAGAACTCGTGTCCAGCTTATAAGCCTATACTTGCATAAACCACAAGTGAAGATAAACAATCTTTGGACAACACCCACCAGTGGGACTCGAACCCAGAAAGCACAACTACCTTCCAGTAGCTGGCATAACTAGTATGCTTTAACCCACTATGCCATCAGACCTTACAAAAGAAGTAGATAGTTCGAGATATATATCTCAAACATCTCTACCTCCCGAAGGCACCAGATGAGTGAGGGGTCAGTCTGCATTTTTCGTCAAGCCACTGTCAATGTGAGAGAACTCGTGTCCAGCTTATAAGCCTATACTTGCATAAACCACAAGTGAAGATAAACAATCTTTGGACAACACCCACCAGTGGGACTCGAACCCAGAAAGCACAACTACCTTCCAGTAGCTGGCATAACTAGTATGCTTTAACCCACTACGCCATCAGACCTTACAAAAGAAGTAGATAGTTCGAGATATATATCTCAAACATCTCTACCTCCCGAAGGCACCAGATGAGTGAGGGGTCAGTCTGCATTTTTCGTCAAGCCACTGTCAATGTGAGAGAACTCGTGTCCAGCTTATAAGCCTATACTTGCATAAACCACAAGTGAAGATAAACAATCTTTGGACAACACCCACCAGTGGGACTCGAACCCAGAAAGCACAACTACCTTCCAGTAGCTGGCATAACTAGTATGCTTTAACCCACTACGCCATCAGACCTTACAAAAGAAGTAGATAGTTCGAGATATATATCTCAAACATCTCTACCTCCCGAAGGCACCAGATGAGTGAGGGGTCAGTCTGCATTTTTCGTCAAGCCACTGTCAATGTGAGAGAACTCGTGTCCAGCTTATAAGCCTATACTTGCATAAACCACAAGTGAAGATAAACAATCTTTGGACAACACCCACCAGTGGGACTCGAACCCAGAAAGCACAACTACCTTCCAGTAGCTGGCATAACTAGTATGCTTTAACTCACTACGCCATCAGACCTTACAAAAGAAGTAGATAGTTCGAGATATATATCTCAAACATCTCTACCTCCCGAAGGCACCAGATGAGTGAGGGGTCAGTCTGCATTTTTCGTCAAGCCACTGTCAATGTGAGAGAACTCGTGTCCAGCTTATAAGCCTATACTTGCATAAACCACAAGTGAAGATAAACAATCTTTGGACAACACCCACCAGTGGGACTCGAACCCAGAAAGCACAACTACCTTCCAGTAGCTGGCATAACTAGTATGCTTTAACCCACTACGCCATCAGACCTTACAAAAGAAGTAGATAGTTCGAGATATATATCTCAAACATCTCTACCTCCCGAAGGCACCAGATGAGTGAGGGGTCAGTCTGCATTTTTCGTCAAGCCACTGTCAATGTGAGAGAACTCGTGTCCAGCTTATAAGCCTATACTTGCATAAACCACAAGTGAAGATAAACAATCTTTGGACAACACCCACCAGTGGGACTCGAACCCAGAAAGCACAACTACCTTCCAGTAGCTGGCATAACTAGTATGCTTTAACCCACTACGCCATCAGACCTTACAAAAGAAGTAGATAGTTCGAGATATATATCTCAAACATCTCTACCTCCCGAAGGCACCAGATGAGTGAGGGGTCAGTCTGCATTTTTCGTCAAGCCACTGTCAATGTGAGAGAACTCGTGTCCAGCTTATAAGCCTATACTTGCATAAACCACAAGTGAAGATAAACAATCTTTGGACAACACCCACCAGTGGGACTCGAACCCAGAAAGCACAACTACCTTCCAGTAGCTGGCATAACTAGTATGCTTTAACCCACTACGCCATCAGACCTTACAAAAGAAGTAGATAGTTCGAGATATATATCTCAAACATCTCTACCTCCCGAAGGCACCAGATGAGTGAGGGGTCAGTCTGCATTTTTCGTCAAGCCACTGTCAATGTGAGAGAACTCGTGTCCAGCTTATAAGCCTATACTTGCATAAACCACAAGTGAAGATAAACAATCTTTGGACAACACCCACCAGTGGGACTCGAACCCAGAAAGCACAACTACCTTCCAGTAGCTGGCATAACTAGTATGCTTTAACCCACTACGCCATCAGACCTTACAAAAGAAGTAGATAGTTCGAGATATATATCTCAAACATCTCTACCTCCCGAAGGCACCAGATGAGTGAGGGGTCAGTCTGCATTTTTCGTCAAGCCACTGTCAATGTGAGAGAACTCGTGTCCAGCTTATAAGCCTATACTTGCATAAACCACAAGTGAAGATAAACAATCTTTGGACAACACCCACCAGTGGGACTCGAACCCAGAAAGCACAACTACCTTCCAGTAGCTGGCATAACTAGTATGCTTTAACCCACTACGCCATCAGACCTTACAAAAGAAGTAGATAGTTCGAGATATATATCTCAAACATCTCTACCTCCCGAAGGCACCAGATGAGTGAGGGGTCAGTCTGCATTTTTCGTCAAGCCACTGTCAATGTGAGAGAACTCGTGTCCAGCTTATAAGCCTATACTTGCATAAACCACAAGTGAAGATAAACAATCTTTGGACAACACCCACCAGTGGGACTCGAACCCAGAAAGCACAACTACCTTCCAGTAGCTGGCATAACTAGTATGCTTTAACCCACTACGCCATCAGACCTTACAAAAGAAGTAGATAGTTCGAGATATATATCTCAAACATCTCTACCTCCCGAAGGCACCAGATGAGTGAGGGGTCAGTCTGCATTTTTCGTCAAGCCACTGTCAATGTGAGAGAACTCGTGTCCAGCTTATAAGCCTATACTTGCATAAACCACAAGTGAAGATAAACAATCTTTGGACAACACCCACCAGTGGGACTCGAACCCAGAAAGCACAACTACCTTCCAGTAGCTGGCATAACTAGTATGCTTTAACCCACTACGCCATCAGACCTTACAAAAGAAGTAGATAGTTCGAGATATATATCTCAAACATCTCTACCTCCCGAAGGCACCAGATGAGTGAGGGGTCAGTCTGCATTTTTCGTCAAGCCACTGTCAATGTGAGAGAACTCGTGTCCAGCTTATAAGCCTATACTTGCATAAACCACAAGTGAAGATAAACAATCTTTGGACAACACCCACCAGTGGGACTCGAACCCAGAAAGCACAACTACCTTCCAGTAGCTGGCATAACTAGTATGCTTTAACCCACTACGCCATCAGACCTTACAAAAGAAGTAGATAGTTCGAGATATATATCTCAAACATCTCTACCTCCCGAAGGCACCAGATGAGTGAGGGGTCAGTCTGCATTTTTCGTCAAGCCACTGTCAATGTGAGAGAACTCGTGTCCAGCTTATAAGCCTATACTTGCATAAACCACAAGTGAAGATAAACAATCTTTGGACAACACCCACCAGTGGGACTCGAACCCAGAAAGCACAACTACCTTCCAGTAGCTGGCATAACTAGTATGCTTTAACCCACTACGCCATCAGACCTTACAAAAGAAGTAGATAGTTCGAGATATATATCTCAAACATCTCTACCTCCCGAAGGCACCAGATGAGTGAGGGGTCAGTCTGCATTTTTCGTCAAGCCACTGTCAATGTGAGAGAACTCGTGTCCAGCTTATAAGCCTATACTTGCATAAACCACAAGTGAAGATAAACAATCTTTGGACAACACCCACCAGTGGGACTCGAACCCAGAAAGCACAACTACCTTCCAGTAGCTGGCATAACTAGTATGCTTTAACCCACTACGCCATCAGACCTTACAAAAGAAGTAGATAGTTCGAGATATATATCTCAAACATCTCTACCTCCCGAAGGCACCAGATGAGTGAGGGGTCAGTCTGCATTTTTCGTCAAGCCACTGTCAATGTGAGAGAACTCGTGTCCAGCTTATAAGCCTATACTTGCATAAACCACAAGTGAAGATAAACAATCTTTGGACAACACCCACCAGTGGGACTCGAACCCAGAAAGCACAACTACCTTCCAGTAGCTGGCATAACTAGTATGCTTTAACCCACTACGCCATCAGACCTTACAAAAGAAGTAGATAGTTCGAGATATATATCTCAAACATCTCTACCTCCCGAAGGCACCAGATGAGTGAGGGGTCAGTCTGCATTTTTCGTCAAGCCACTGTCAATGTGAGAGAACTCGTGTCCAGCTTATAAGCCTATACTTGCATAAACCACAAGTGAAGATAAACAATCTTTGGACAACACCCACCAGTGGGACTCGAACCCAGAAAGCACAACTACCTTCCAGTAGCTGGCATAACTAGTATGCTTTAACCCACTACGCCATCAGACCTTACAAAAGAAGTAGATAGTTCGAGATATATATCTCAAACATCTCTACCTCCCGAAGGCACCAGATGAGTGAGGGGTCAGTCTGCATTTTTCGTCAAGCCACTGTCAATGTGAGAGAACTCGTGTCCAGCTTATAAGCCTATACTTGCATAAACCACAAGTGAAGATAAACAATCTTTGGACAACACCCACCAGTGGGACTCGAACCCAGAAAGCACAACTACCTTCCAGTAGCTGGCATAACTAGTATGCTTTAACCCACTACGCCATCAGACCTTACAAAAGAAGTAGATAGTTCGAGATATATATCTCAAACATCTCTACCTCCCGAAGGCACCAGATGAGTGAGGGGTCAGTCTGCATTTTTCGTCAAGCCACTGTCAATGTGAGAGAACTCGTGTCCAGCTTATAAGCCTATACTTGCATAAACCACAAGTGAAGATAAACAATCTTTGGACAACACCCACCAGTGGGACTCGAACCCAGAAAGCACAACTACCTTCCAGTAGCTGGCATAACTAGTATGCTTTAACCCACTACGCCATCAGACCTTACAAAAGAAGTAGATAGTTCGAGATATATATCTCAAACATCTCTACCTCCCGAAGGCACCAGATGAGTGAGGGGTCAGTCTGCATTTTTCGTCAAGCCACTGTCAATGTGAGAGAACTCGTGTCCAGCTTATAAGCCTATACTTGCATAAACCACAAGTGAAGATAAACAATCTTTGGACAACACCCACCAGTGGGACTCGAACCCAGAAAGCACAACTACCTTCCAGTAGCTGGCATAACTAGTATGCTTTAACCCACTACGCCATCAGACCTTACAAAAGAAGTAGATAGTTCGAGATATATATCTCAAACATCTCTACCTCCCGAAGGCACCAGATGAGTGAGGGGTCAGTCTGCATTTTTCGTCAAGCCACTGTCAATGTGAGAGAACTCGTGTCCAGCTTATAAGCCTATACTTGCATAAACCACAAGTGAAGATAAACAATCTTTGGACAACACCCACCAGTGGGACTCGAACCCAGAAAGCACAACTACCTTCCAGTAGCTGGCATAACTAGTATGCTTTAACCCACTACGCCATCAGACCTTACAAAAGAAGTAGATAGTTCGAGATATATATCTCAAACATCTCTACCTCCCGAAGGCACCAGATGAGTGAGGGGTCAGTCTGCATTTTTCGTCAAGCCACTGTCAATGTGAGAGAACTCGTGTCCAGCTTATAAGCCTATACTTGCATAAACCACAAGTGAAGATAAACAATCTTTGGACAACACCCACCAGTGGGACTCGAACCCAGAAAGCACAACTACCTTCCAGTAGCTGGCATAACTAGTATGCTTTAACCCACTACGCCATCAGACCTTACAAAAGAAGTAGATAGTTCGAGATATATATCTCAAACATCTCTACCTCCCGAAGGCACCAGATGAGTGAGGGGACAGTCTGCATTTTTCGTCAAGCCACTGTCAATGTGAGAGAACTCGTGTCCAGCTTATAAGCCTATACTTGCATAAACCACAAGTGAAGATAAACAATCTTTGGACAACACCCACCAGTGGGACTCGAACCCAGAAAGCACAACTACCTTCCAGTAGCTGGCATAACTAGTATGCTTTAACCCACTACGCCATCAGACCTTACAAAAGAAGTAGATAGTTCGAGATATATATCTCAAACATCTCTACCTCCCGAAGGCACCAGATGAGTGAGGGGTCAGTCTGCATTTTTCGTCAAGCCACTGTCAATGTGAGAGAACTCGTGTCCAGCTTATAAGCCTATACTTACATAAACCACAAGTGAAGATAAACAATCTTTGGACAACACCCACCAGTGGGACTCGAACCCAGAAAGCACAACTACCTTCCAGTAGCTGGCATAACTAGTATGCTTTAACCCACTACGCCATCAGACCTTACAAAAGAAGTAGATAGTTCGAGATATATATCTCAAACATCTCTACCTCCCGAAGGCACCAGATGAGTGAGGGGTCAGTCTGCATTTTTCGTCAAGCCACTGTCAATGTGAGAGAACTCGTGTCCAGCTTATAAGCCTATACTTGCATAAACCACAAGTAAAGATAAACAATCTTTGGACAACACCCACCAGTGGGACTCGAACCCAGAAAAGCACAACTACCTTCCAGTAGCTGGCATAACTAGTATGCTTTAACCCACTACGCCATCAGACCTTACAAAAGAAGTAGATAGTTCGAGATATATATCTCAAACATCTCTACCTCCCGAAGGCACCAGATGAGTGAGGGGTCAGTCTGCATTTTTCGTCAAGCCACTGTCAATGTGAGAGAACTCGTGTCCAGCTTATAAGCCTATACTTGCATAAACCACAAGTGAAGATAAACAATCTTTGGACAACACCCACCAGTGGGACTCGAACCCAGAAAGCACAAACTACCTTCCAGTAGCTGGCATAACTAGTATGCTTTAACCCACTACGCCATCAGACCTTACAAAAGAAGTAGATAGTTCGAGATATATATCTCAAACATCTCTACCTCCCGAAGGCACCAGATGAGTGAGGGGTCAGTCTGCATTTTTCGTCAAGCCACTGTCAATGTGAGAGAACTCGTGTCCAGCTTATAAGCCTATACTTGCATAAACCACAAGTGAAGATAAACAATCTTTGGACAACACCCACCAGTGGGACTCGAACCCAGAAAGCACAACTACCTTCCAGTAGCTGGCATAACTAGTATGCTTTAACCCACTACGCCATCAGACCTTACAAAAGAAGTAGATAGTTTCGAGATATATATCTCAAACATCTCTACCTCCCGAAGGCACCAGATGAGTGAGGGGTCAGTCTGCATTTTTCGTCAAGCCACTGTCAATGTGAGAGAACTCGTGTCCAGCTTATAAGCCTATACTTGCATAAACCACAAGTGAAGATAAACAATCTTTGGACAACACCCACCAGTGGGACTCGAACCCAGAAAGCACAACTACCTTCCAGTAGCTGGCATAACTAGTATGCTTTAACCCACTACGCCATCAGACCTTACAAAAGAAGTAGATAGTTCTAGATATATATCTCAAACATCTCTACCTCCCGAAGGCACCAGATGAGTGAGGGGTCAGTCTGCATTTTCGTCAAGCCACTGTCAATGTGAGAGAACTCGTGTCCAGCTTATAAGCCTATACTTGCATAAACCACAAGTGAAGATAAACAATCTTTGGACAACACCCACCAGTGGGACTCGAACCCAGAAAGCACAACTACCTTCCAGTAGCTGGCATAACTAGTATGCTTTAACCCACTACGCCATCAGACCTTACAAAAGAAGTAGATAGTTCGAGATATATATCTCAAACATCTCTACCTCCCGAAGGCACCAGATGAGTGAGGGGTCAGTCTGCATTTTTCGTCAAGCCACTGTCCAATGTGAGAGAACTCGTGTCCAGCTTATAAGCCTATACTTGCATAAACCACAAGTGAAGATAAACAATCTTGGACAACACCCACCAGTGGGACTCGAACCCAGAAAGCACAACTACCTTCCAGTAGCTGGCATAACTAGTATGCTTTAACCCACTACGCCATCAGACCTTACAAAAGAAGTAGATAGTTCGAGATATATATCTCAAACATCTCTACCTCCCGAAGGCACCAGATGAGTGAGGGGTCAGTCTGCATTTTTCGTCAAGCCACTGTCAATGTGAGAGAACTCGTGTCCAGCTTATAAGCCTATACTTGCATAACCACAAGTGAAGATAAACAATCTTTGGACAACACCCACCAGTGGGACTCGAACCCAGAAAGCACAACTACCTTCCAGTAGCTGGCATAACTAGTATGCTTTAACCCACTACGCCATCAGACCTTACAAAAGAAGTAGATAGTTCGAGATATATATCTCAAACATCTCTACCTCCCGAAGGCACCAGATGAGTGAGGGGTCAGTCTGCATTTTTCGTCAAGCCACTGTCAATGTGAGAGAACTCGTGTCCAGCTTATAAGCCTATACTTGCATAACCACAAGTGAAGATAAACAATCTTTGGACAACACCCACCAGTGGGACTCGAACCCAGAAAGCACAACTACCTTCCAGTAGCTGGCATAACTAGTATGCTTTAACCCACTACGCCATCAGACCTTACAAAAGAAGTAGATAGTTCGAGATATATATCTCAAACATCTCTACCTCCCGAAGGCACCAGATGAGTGAGGGGTCAGTCTGCATTTTTCGTCAAGCCACTGTCAATGTGAGAGAACTCGTGTCCAGCTTATAAGCCTATACTTGCATAAACCACAAGTGAAGATAAACAATCTTTGGACAACACCCACCAGTGGGACTCGAACCCAGAAAGCACAACTACCTTCCAGTAGCTGGCATAACTAGTATGCTTTAACCCACTGCCATCAGACCTTACAAAAGAAGTAGATAGTTCGAGATATATATCTCAAACATCTCTACCTCCCGAAGGCACCAGATGAGTGAGGGGTCAGTCTGCATTTTTCGTCAAGCCACTGTCAATGTGAGAGAACTCGTGTCCAGCTTATAAGCCTATACTTGCATAAACCACAAGTGAAGATAAACAATCTTTGGACAACACCCACCAGTGGGACTCGAACCCAGAAAGCACAACTACCTTCCAGTAGCTGGCATAACTAGTATGCTTTAACCCACTACGCCATCAGACCTTACAAAAGAAGTAGATAGTTCGAGATATATATCTCAAACATCTCTACCTCCCGAAGGCACCAGATGAGTGAGGGGTCAGTCTGCATTTTTCGTCAAGCCACTGTCAATGTGAGAGAACTCGTGTCCAGCTTATAAGCCTATACTTGCATAACCACAAGTGAAGATAAACAATCTTTGGACAACACCCACCAGTGGGACTCGAACCCAGAAAGCACAACTACCTTCCAGTAGCTGGCATAACTAGTATGCTTTAACCCACTACGCCATCAGACCTTACAAAGAAGTAGATAGTTCGAGATATATATCTCAAACATCTCTACCTCCCGAAGGCACCAGATGAGTGAGGGGTCAGTCTGCATTTTTCGTCAAGCCACTGTCAATGTGAGAGAACTCGTGTCCAGCTTATAAGCCTATACTTGCATAAACCACAAGTGAAGATAAACAATCTTTGGACAACACCCACCAGTGGGACTCGAACCCAGAAAGCACAACTACCTTCCAGTAGCTGGCATAACTAGTATGCTTTAACCCACTACGCCATCAGACCTTACAAAAGAAGTAGATAGTTCGAGATATATATCTCAAACATCTCTACCTCCCGAAGGCACCAGATGAGTGAGGGGTCAGTCTGCATTTTTCGTCAAGCCACTGTCAATGTGAGAGAACTCGTGTCCAGCTTATAAGCCTATACTTGCATAAACCACAAGTGAAGATAAACAATCTTTGGACAACACCCACCAGTGGGACTCGAACCCAGAAAGCACAACTACCTTCCAGTAGCTGGCATAACTAGTATGCTTTAACCCACTACGCCATCAGACCTTACAAAAGAAGTAGATAGTTCGAGATATATATCTCAAACATCTCTACCTCCCGAGGCACCAGATGAGTGAGGGGTCAGTCTGCTTTTTCGTCAAGCCACTGTCAATGTGAGAGAACTCGTGTCCAGCTTATAAGCCTATACTTGCATAAACCACAAGTGAAGATAAACAATCTTTGGACAACACCCACCAGTGGGACTCGAACCCAGAAAGCACAACTACCTTCCAGTAGCTGGCATAACTAGTATGCTTTAACCCACTACGCCATCAGACCTTACAAAAGAAGTAGATAGTTCGAGATATATATCTCAAACATCTCTACCTCCCGAAGGCACCAGATGAGTGAGGGGTCAGTCTGCATTTTTCGTCAAGCCACTGTCAATGTGAGAGAACTCGTGTCCAGCTTATAAGCATATACTTGCATAAACCACAAGTGAAGATAAACAATCTTTGGACAACACCCACCAGTGGGACTCGAACCCAGAAAGCACAACTACCTTCCAGTAGCTGGCATAACTAGTATGCTTTAACCCACTACGCCATCAGACCTTACAAAAGAAGTAGATAGTTCGAGATATATATCTCAAACATCTCTACCTCCCGAAGGCACCAGATGAGTGAGGGGTCAGTCTGCATTTTTCGTCAAGCCACTGTCAATGTGAGAGAACTCGTGTCCAGCTTATAAGCCTATACTTGCATAAACCACAAGTGAAGATAAACAATCTTTGGACAACACCCACCAGTGGGACTCGAACCCAGAAAGCACAACTACCTTCCAGTAGCTGGCATAACTAGTATGCTTTAACCCACTACGCCATCAGACCTTACAAAAGAAGTAGATAGTTCGAGATATATATCTCAAACATCTCTACCTCCCGAAGGCACCAGATGAGTGAGGGGTCAGTCTGCATTTTTCGTCAAGCCACTGTCAATGTGAGAGAACTCGTGTCCAGCTTATAAGCCTATACTTGCATAAACCACAAGTGAAGATAAACAATCTTTGGACAACACCCACCAGTGGGACTCGAACCCAGAAAGCACAACTACCTTCCAGTAGCTGGCATAACTAGTATGCTTTAACCCACTACGCCATCAGACCTTACAAAAGAAGTAGATAGTTCGAGATATATATCTCAAACATCTCTACCTCCCGAAGGCACCAGATGAGTGAGGGGTCAGTCTGCATTTTTCGTCAAGCCACTGTCAATGTGAGAGAACTCGTGTCCAGCTTATAAGCCTATACTTGCATAAACCACAAGTGAAGATAAACAATCTTTGGACAACACCCACCAGTGGGACTCGAACCAGAAAGCACAACTACCTTCCAGTAGCTGGCATAACTAGTATGCTTTAACCCACTACGCCATCAGACCTTACAAAAGAAGTAGATAGTTCGAGATATATATCTCAAACATCTCTACCTCCCGAAGGCACCAGATGAGTGAGGGGTCAGTCTGCATTTTTCGTCAAGCCACTGTCAATGTGAGAGAACTCGTGTCCAGCTTATAAGCCTATACTTGCATAAACCACAAGTGAAGATAAACAATCTTTGGACAA
>NC_091163.1:18325492-18512992 GCF_040958095.1 Procambarus clarkii
TCACAAGCTGTTGGAGTAGGGAGGCTGGTTCCTACCTCACAAGCTGTTGGAGTAGGGATGCTGGTGCTTCCTCTCAAGCTTTTGGAGTAGGGATGCTGGTGCTTCCTCACAAGCTGTTGGAGTAGGGAGGCTGGCTGCTTCCTCACAAGCTGTTGGAGTAGGGAGGCTGGCTGCTTCCTCACAAACTGAAGGGTAGTAGGGAGGCTGGCCACTACCTCACTGTAGGGAGGCAGACAGTACCTGGATTGTATCTTGATGGAGTTCTTGAAGTTCTTCTATTCTTCAAGGCCGCCCGGGGCCAGACAACCGTCACATAGGAGTGACTTACTAAATAACGGTAGCTCACCTTGGTAACAGACTAACAATTCTCCCCTTATTTGGGGAGGATTGTGGGAGCTGCAGCACAGACCAGGACATGATCGTCAACAATCAGTGGACGATTGTGCCTCGGTCAGCAATCCAAATCCACGCCTAGGATTCATCCTTATGGATCCAACAATCTGTGTGCGCTTTGAGCTGAGATATAACTTGTACAGTGTTCCTGGAGTTCAGAATAATATTTTGAGTTATTTTATATAAACTTCTTTTAAGCTCAAAATTATCGCCTCCTATTGACCGTGAGTTTTGCAATGAAAGTGAACCGTTTCATGTTTTGTGTTCAATTGACGAATATAAGACAGCTGCTTGTTATGGAAAGCTGAAGGCTTCGTATCCTGAGAGAAAGATTTATATTTGGGGATGTAAGTTTTCAAGATTTCATTCATGCTACTTTGTTTTGTTGGGGCTCTGTGTGAACTTTTCATCTGTTTCAAATCTTTTCATTTCCCCTTGAGGGTGGTGGCGGTGGTGGTGTTGGTGTTGAGAACTGGTATTATTAGACATTGTAGGTGGGGGTAATGGTGGAGGTAGTGGTGGTGGTGGTGGTGGTGGTTGTGGTGGTGGTGGTGGTGGTATTGGTTGGGTGGTAGTAGTAGTGGTATTGGTGATGGTGCTGGTGGTGGTAGTGGTGGTGGTTGTATCGGTGGTGGTGTTGGTGGTGCTGGTGGTGGTGGTAGTGGTGGTATTGGTGGTGGTGGTGCTGGTGCTGGTGATAATGGTGGTGGTGGTGGTGGTAGTGCTGGTGGTGGAAATCCGCGTTGGTAGATATGCAATAATTATACCCATAATTATCCCAATTAAACATACTAAAATATCAAATTCATTTAATTATTGTCAGAACAAAGTTCAATATATATGAAAACTCGATAACATTACTATAAAGAGAGAGAGCACACACACGGTATCTCTACATTAAATCACCGGGTTTTCGACACAAGAGGCTCACCTCTAACTTTAATTTATTTCTGGGCGTGTAATGATAACAAAGTACCTGAGAGCGAAGGGCCCGCCCACAGGCGACTCACACTCACACAGAACTGGGTCGCAGGGAGGATGGATTGTTCGTATTCCTCGTTGTTTTGTCACACTGCGACGGCACGGAGCAGATTACTTTTGCTTCCAGTGTGAAGATGTGTGTGTGTGTGTGTGTGTGTGTGTGTGTGTGTGTGTGTGTGTGTGTGTGTGTGTGTGTGTGTGTGTGTGTGTGTGTGTGTGTGTGTGTGTGTGTGTGTGTGTGTGTGTGTGTGTGTTTTTGTGTGTGTGTACTCACCTAATTGTTCTTGCAGGGGCTGAGCTTTGGTTCTTTGGGCCCGCCTCTCAACTGTCAATCAACTGGTGTACAGATTCCTGAGAATACCGGGCTATATCATATCTACATTTAAAACTGTGTATGGAGTGAGCCTCCACCACATCTCTGCCTAATGTATTCCACCTGTTAACTACTCTGACACTGAAAAAATTCTTTCTAACGTCCCTGTGGCTCATTTGGGTACTCAGTTTCCACCTGTGTCCCCTTGTTCGCGTACTGCCAGTGTTGAATAGCTTATCCTTGTCTACCCTGTCAATTCCCACGAGGATTTTGTAGGTAGTGATCATGTCTCCCCCTCATTCTTCTGTCTTCCAGTGACGTAAGGTGCATTTCCCGCAGCCTTTCCTCGTAACTCATGCCTCTTAGTTCTGGGACTAGTCTAGTGGCATACCTCTGAACTTTATCCAGCTTCGTCGTGTGCTTGACAAGGTACGGGCTCCATGTAGGGGCCGCATACTCCAGGACTGGTCTTACGTATGTGGTGTACAAGATTCTAAACGATTCCTTACACAGGTTCATGAAGGATGCTAGCCAGCCTCGCATATGCCGCAGACGTAATTCTTTTTATGTGGGCTTCAGGAGACAGGTTTGGTGTGATATCAATTCCTAGATCTTTCTCTCTTTCCTTTTCATTAAGTACTTCATCTCCTATTCTGTATCTTGTGTCTGGCCTCCGGTTTCCACTGCCTAGTTTCATTACTTTGTATATACTCCAGTTAAACTTTAGCAGCCATTTGTTGGACCATTCATTCAGTCTTTCTAGTTCGTCCTGTAGCCTATTATCATCCTCTGTTTCAATCCTCCTCATAATTTTTGCATCATCAGCAAACATTGAAAGAACCGATTCTAGACCCTCTAGGAGATCATTTACATATATCAGAAACAGTATTGGTCCAAGGACTGACCCCTGCGGGACTCCACTTGTGACGCCAATCCGAGACCTCACCCTTCAAAGTGACTCGTTGTCTTCTGTTACTTACGTACTCCCTTATCCAACGAAGTGTGTGTGTGTGTGTGTGTGTGTGTGTGTGTGTGTGTGTGTGTGTGTGTGTGTGTGTGTGTGTGTGTGTGTGTGTGTGTGTGTGTGTGTGTGTGTGTGTGTGTGTGTTTTCACCTAGTTGTGCTTGCGGGGATTGAGCTCTGCTCTTTCGGCTCGCCTCTCAACTTTCTATCAACTGTTATTAACTACTATTTTTTTCCACACCCAAACACACCTAAGAAGCAACCGGTGACAGCTGACTAACTCCCAGGTACCTATTTACTGCTAGGTAACAGGAGCACCAGGGGTGAAAGAAACTGCCCATTGTTTCTCGCCGGCGCCGGAAATCCAACCGCGGTCCACAGGATCACAGGTTCAGCGTGCTGTCCTCTCAGCCACCGGCCCCTGTGTGTGTGTGTGTGTACTTACCTAGTTGTACTTATCTAATTATGCTTGCGGGGGTTGAGCTCTGGCTCTTTGGTCTCCCCTCTCAACTGTCAATCAACTAATGTGTTGGTTCCTGAGCCTATTGGGCTCTATCATATCTACATTTGAAACTGTGTGTGTGTGTAAACTCTGAAGCCCGTTCATTCACCTGGGTTTACTCAAAACTGTGGCGTCGTCTAGACCAACATTCATAAGGTGTATGTTAGAGGGAGTTGGGTAGTTCGCGACAGGGATTCGGAAGGTATTGTCAGGTCAGCGGATATTTCTGTTCCAGAGACGAGTCACAGAGACACAGAGAACACAGCGGACCAATAATGTAATATAGTGGTAGTATGACTTTCCTCAACACTCTAGGAGAGTTATCATTAGTTTTATTTTTTATTTATATATACAAGAAGATACATTGGGTTAGGGAGAGTATATAATATTGGTAATTTTTACATTCTGGCAAAGCCACTAACACGCATTGCATTTCGGGCAAATCCTTATTCTAACAGATAATGTTTATACGTAGGTAATTTTTATGTAGTTAATTTTTATGTAGGTAATTTTTATGTATGTAATTTTTAAGTAGGTAATTTTTAGATAAGTAAATTTTTAACTAGGAAATTTTTAGAGAGGTAAATTTTTCAGTAGATTATTTTTTAGCTAACGTTGAAGGTATATCACGCACTCTCCTGCTGTATATTCATAACTTATTCATCACTCTGGTCAGCACTCTAGCTCTACTCTATTTTGCTCTTTATTGATCCTCTTTTGGCCTCGAAAGTGAAGACCTTCTCAACATTACATCTCCACGGTTCAGGGCCCCGGATCCATCTAAGCCTTTAAGTAACCACATGCGAAACCTCTACATCTTTCCTCAGTCATGGTGCATTTGTTTTCATTTATTGAACCGTTTACGAGCTTGAAAACTTCACAAACAAGAGTTAATGTTGTTATCAGCACTCTTGAAGTGCTTTAGACATCGTAATTATGTCAACAAAACCGCTATGACTGAGGAAAGTTATACGGGTTTCATTAGGGGTTGGGTGAATGAGGAATCCAATCCGTCCTCACACTAGACTGGTTAAAGCAGTGGTCGTCCTTCCCAGACAACCCGTCCTCACACTAGGCTTGTTAAAGCAGCGGCCGTCCTCCCCAGACAACCCGTCCTCACACTAGGCTGGTTAAAGCAGCGGCCGTCCTCCCCAGACAACCCGTCCTCACACTAGACTGGTTAAAGCAGCGGCCATCCTCCCCAGACAACCCGTCCTCACACTAGACTGGTTAAAGCAGCGGCCGTCCTCCCCAGACAACCCGTTCTCACACTAGACTGGTTAAAGCAGCGGCCGTCCTCCCCAGACAACCCGTCCTCACACTAGGCTGGTTAAAGCAGCGGCCGTCCTCCCCAGACAACCCGTCCTCACACTAGGCTTGTTAAAGCAGCGGCCGTCCTCCCCAGACAACCCGTCCTCACACTAGGCTGGTTAAAGCAGCGGCCGTCCTCCCGAGACAACCCGTCCTCACGCTAGGCTGGTTAAAGCACGTCATTAGTTGTGAGTCGTGTGTAAACCGCTTTTAATTCATAAACAGGCGGTTTGGTAGCTGGATTAACGAGCTTGGATCTTTGTATGCGAGGACGGGCTGCTACACACGACTCACGATGACGTGTAAACGTTCTTCGTTCAGATGTCCTCTCTTCGAATCCCACCTTTCTTAACCTATCCCCACTCAACCTAACTTAGAACTAACTATTTAACATGTTCCAGTATATGTTAATATTACCTTATATTTAAGAAAAGAAAACATATTTTGAATGCACAGTGCATTAAAATTGATGCATGTATCATCTGGTTTGACCACCGCCTGGACGAGCCCAGTCTGAGGACAGGTTGGATGACTCGTGGAGCAGGTCATTCAGTTGTTAGCTGTGGGCAGTGGAGGGTGCGTAGTGATCAGTGTGCGGTCAAAAAGTTGCAAAATATCAATGGCAGCAACAAAAAAAGTTCACCATTAGCTACTGTGTGCCGGATTAGAACAGTATGTGTTCGGTTATAGTGAGTATCAGTATGAACTATACTGATACTATACTTGGGGTCACCGAGCGCTCCTCAGTCGTTGCTGAGCGTTCTGTGTGGGAGGGTGGTGTTGTTGCGTCGGCGCCATTGGGACCCCCCTCCCCCATATTTGCCGCTCTGAGACCGTGGGTCTGGAATTTTCTGGACGGGCGTCTTACCTAGCCCTTGAGACTGTCCTGTTGAATATGTTGTGTGTATATGCTGCAGACGTGTACGGGCTCCAACTGCTGTCCACCTATCGGGCACTTGTTAAGTTTAACTCAGCTGCTGTTTATAGACTTTGTGGCCCGTTACGATGGGTGACCTTCTTCCTCTCCCTGGGGATGGTGGTACCGTCACTATCTCTGACCAGTGTTGTTCGATGACGTATGTGGCCCTGCATGGTGTGCCGTTTGAATTCACGGAGGCTTTGCTTCGACGGTATTTTGGCCAGTTTGGGACTGTCGTTTCCATTCGGATGAACTCCGTCTCTGCTGGCAGGTACATGGTGTCTCGTGTGGGACCCGGACTCACGGCCTGCGGCTCAAGTCTCCTGTTCCCTCCGCGGTGACCTTGATGAGCTACACTATGCGGGCGTTCTACATGGGACAGCCTCGTCAATGTTTCGTTGTGGCGTTGAGAGCAATCTGGCAGCTGAATGCACTGGGGTCGTGGCTGCGCCTATTAATTTGTTCTGGGACGAGGATTTTCCGCCGTTGGTGGCGCGGGACCTGCCGTCTCATGATGGAGTGGGTGGGGAGGTTCCCCTGCCGCCTGCTGACCTGGTGGTGGCTGTTGGCCCGGCGTGTGTGGACTGTGGTGTCCACGACGAGGTGGTGGTGTGTGCGACTCCGCCCCCGCGCTCTGTTTCGTCGCTTCCACCGGTTTCTGCACCTGTTTCGGACTCTGCGCCTCTGTTGCCTTCGACGTCTCTGCAGGCTCCCTCACCTATGTTGGACCCTTCTCCTCCTACGGCTGCGCCTGTTCCTTCTTCTGTCTCCTCTGTGGGTAGCGGTCTCGTCCCCTGTGTTCTTGAGGCTGCCATTCTGCGGGGTCGTGCTACCCCGGTTGGGGGACAGTCTACCGCAGGTTCTTCTCAGGTACCTCCTGCAGGGGGTGACAGCTCCGATGATCAACGGCCTTGTCCTAAGCGTTCACGCACGGATGCGGGTGCTTCGCCTCCTCGATCGTGGGCAGAGGAATGTGAGGATGCGGGGAGTGTCGATGTTTCTTCTGCGAGCTGTTCCTCTGTGGAGTGCGAGGATGGTGCGTCTGGTGCTGGTGTGGGTCCGGTAGATGGTGTGGGCCCTGATGTGGCTCCTGCTGTGGCTCCTGCTGTTGGGGGTGGGGGCCGGTACCTCTTGCTTCGGGTGCGTCGCCCGTGTCGGATGGTTCCGGTTCCACGTAGTGGGTGGTTCCCCCTTGCGGCGTTGAGAGTGGACGTGGCGACCTGAAGATGGTCTTGAAGAAAGCTGCGCGCTCTGAGGGTTCCGTGTCTCCTATCCCGTGTTTCGTCGGTGGCGGTTCTGCCGCCCCACACATCTCCGGCCGTTTCTTTTGTGTCTCCTGCATTGTCGGGGGCGGTGTTGCCGTCTCGGCAGCCTCCGTCCGCTATTCCGGTGTCTCCTGCTTCCTCGGCGGAGGTGCCCATGCCGCCCAAGACGGGTTCTTCGTCTTTTATGTACCGTAATTGGGCGAGACCGCTTCCGCCGGATGTAGAAATTAGAGATTCCCGAGTATATGGAGTACCTGCAGTGTCGTGAGGGCCGCTCACCTACCGAACTGGAGTATTGAATATGGGAGGCTTATAAACGGAAGTATCCGCCGTGGCAGTTTCCTGAGAAATACCTTCCTCGTTGACTGTTGTGTGTTGTGGGGTTACTTGCGCCTGAGTGCGTGGGTGTGGGGTGGGGTGGGGTTGTGTGTGTGTGTGTCTGGGTCGAGGAGGTTTTGTTTTCCGGTTCCTGCGTGTTCCGGTTTTTGCGTGTTTGTGTCTTTCTGTATATGTTCTGTGAGGTTGGGTGTGGTTTTATATTTCCAGATCTGTGTGTAGTATGCGTGGCTGGTGTGCTATTGTGCTGATGTAGTAGTGTGTTTAGTGTGGTGGTGGTATATTTTGTACTTGTGCTCTTAAGGCCTTTTGGTCGTTTGCATGTTTTTGTGCCTTTTGTGTATTTTTTGTTTATTTTTTGTGTTTTTTGTTTATTTTTTGTACTTACGGTTCCCTGTGTGGTTCTGTTTTCTATTATTAATGCCTTGTGTCTTGTACTGCTTTTAGCTTGTCTTCTGTGCCCGTGTTGGGGTTTATTATATGTTTTGTATCTTGTATGTTTCACTTTTGATTATTCTTATGTTTGGGTTTTTTGCCTGTTGTGCTCCTGTATCCTGTATTGTGTATCATGTATGTACTCATGTTTTCTTGTATGTAGCTTTTCTGTTTGTACATTGTGGTTTCTTTTATATATAAAAAAAGAAAAATTCAATTTTTTTCCCAAGTAGCTGAATCTGTAACAACAAGAACAGCTAGAAAAGTTTAGTTTAGTGTTTAAGCAGACTTCTAAAATTATTCGTGCTTGCTGTGTCAAGACCTGAAAGTGCATTGTGATCAATAGTGTAGAAGAAGCGTAGCCTGTTCCGTCGTAGCCAGGACAGGATACGTCACCACTGCTATACGTGGGTAGAGTGGCAGTGTTTGGTTAGCCACCTGCTACAGTGCCTTCATCCCTCAAAAAAAAAGGTAAGAAGCTCCTTCACCCTCAAGTGTCACTTTGAATTCAAATGTGATCGATTATGTGATGGTTATATTATACTTGTAGTATATGAGGATAGAAAAGTGTTCAAATTATTTCCTTATATCATAAACAATAATGTGCTTTCATACCATTACAGGCCCGAAAGGTCTTCGAAGAACCGAAAGCACCAATATTGAGGTACGTTCTTATTTCATTCTGTATTCTAAACGCATTTATTAAGATTTAACAAACCCGGGTGTGAAAGCTGTTTACCACTTTCACACGTGCTGTAATTACAGTTATGAAGACTTAAGTGTCCAAGGATGCTGTACTCGCCTCGTAAGATAACTCTCTCGGGAACACTGGAGTTTAACGCATTCATTGTGCTTAATTAACAAAGATAGATAAATTAACCCCGATTGTTGTTCTATTAGGGGGGAGGTTGGTGGGCCCTGGGAAGCAGGACTGACTGGTAGGGAGAGGGGGGAAGTAGACGTTGTGTGCGTGTGTGCGTGTGATGAGTCACACGCACACTGTGTGACTCATTACTGTGAGCACACAGTGATGAATCAATGTTTGCTCACAGTGACTCATCATCGTGAGTCACGAGATGGATTGTGAGTTGAGGATTGTGAATTGACGGATCGTGAGTTGTAGATTGTAAGTTGAGAGGGTTGGCTGTAGGGACATACATCCCTCCTTCCCTAGTATTGCAAAGGGTTTTAAAGGTCTAGGTTACTATGCTGGAGCTTTTGTGTGTATTTGTATGATGGAACTGTTTTGTGAATATGTGTGTCTGCAAAAGGGAAACCAAGACTTGAAAATACTGTTTTTAGTTACTAGTTACATATTCATATTGTCACTGGTGTTAGTTTATTTACTGATTCTTTATTCGGAAATATAGTCATCATATATAAGGCTAATATGTGATGACTATATAATAATAAACATCTGATTTTAAATAAATCAAATCATTTTATGGAACATTGATATCTGTTTAGTAATATTTAATGATTATAATATTTACAATTATCTCATTCATTATATAAATACTGAACAGAGATATTGATTATAAATGATTAGTAAACCAAAAATACAATTGTTTCTACGTTCGAAAAGCGAAACAGTAATATATGAAACACCGAAAAATGTCATGTCTATTAAACTGTAGGTTTTTACTTCAATAAAACTCTAGGGTTTTAATTACAACATAGATATAAATCTTTCCACGAAGCAATTTTACAAAGAATTCCAGAAGTGAAAGTTTACATTAACGTAGTGTATATAATCAACCCGTTCTCGCAATTTCTTACAGTCAATATTGACTTATTTAATACGTGCATATGTGACATACTAAACATACTAGTTTACCTTGAAAAGCTTCATAGAAAACACCGACCTTACCTAACCTTCTTAGTATGTTAACATAAGCATCTTATTGCTTCGTAATTACAATTATTACTTAAACAATACCTACAATAGGTTAAGTAATAATTGTAATTAAGAAGCAATAAGATGCTTATCTTAACATACTAAGAAGGTTAGGTAAGGTCGGTGTTTTCTATGAAGCTTTTCAAGGTAAACTAGTATGTTTAGTATGTCACATATTTAATAAGTCAATATTGACTATACGAAAGTGCGAGAACGGGTTGATATAATATACTGTAGCTTAATGTAATCAATATACCATAGGATTAGTATATTCAGTATACTATGGTTTTTTATCCATTATAAAATGGGTAAGAATAGTTGATAATGTATACTTTGCTTATTATATTTAATATTGCTAGGTACGTTCAACATGCTATAAATGCGTATATTCAACATTGTATGGGTGTGCATTGAATATATCCATGGGTTGGTATATTTATTATACAATGGCTTAGTATATTCAGAATTGTATGGGATAGAATTCCAATGTAATAATTGGTTGCAGTTGAGTCATTGCTAATCATATAACGTAGCTCCAGATCAAATTATAAAAAAGACAACACCTTTATATGCGAGTAATAGATATGCGTTATTCGTTACGGTTCTAAACTTAATGGAATTAGTTACATGTCTATATACCAAAACAATGAATTTGGCGGTATGCACCAGTTTTAGTGTTTTAGGATGTGCACCATAATCTTTTTTAGAAGAAATTAATACTAAAATTATTTATTAAAGGCGAGGGGAAGGGTGGAAGAGAGACCACTTTATTATATTTTAATGCTCTTATATTAATGGGATCAATAAGATACAGTTATTCGACGTCTGATTTATCTGCAGGATAAGTTGCAGGTCAGGTTTTCTTTGAAAAGGCTCAATGAATGCATTTAGAAAGTTACTACTTCCAGAAATGTATGTCTTTAGAAAGAGGCTGAGTCAAATTCCGTGTACACAGGCCACCAGGTCATAAAACCACACTTTTAACTGGTTTAAAGCCATTATTGATGTTTATTTAGTCGTAAGGGCAGCTGCATAGCGCGTAATTTGTCATAATTACCCATGTAGAATTTTACATATCTTTTCACACTGTCGTATGTGCTTGAGTACTCACCAATATGTATTTGTAAGTTTTAGCTCCTGGGCCGTGTCTTTTATTTGCTATATTGATTACTGCAAATGTTACGTATCCTATTACTTTTAATTATTCCTTCTCGTACTATTTCCATTTTCTCACTACACTTACAGGAATAAGTGATTTATTACATCCACAGAGATCATTTAAACTTTTAGCATTTCGTTACTTGTCTACTTCGTTAATGCCTTGAAGAATTTTGTATGTCGTAATCATGTCTCCTCATTTTCTTGACATTTTTATGAGTGATTAGGTCTAGATCTCTCAGCTTTTCCTTGTATTTCAGTCCTCTTCTCTCAGGGACCTGTCTTGGCACAATTGTTTTGATGTTCACAATTTTTATGTTGTGTGTTTACTGGGAAGTATTTCACACTACTGGTTAGTATTTTAGTTCTAATTTAACAAAGGCATTGAACAATGTCTTGGAAGTTTCCAGTCTGAGGAGTATGAGGATTAGGCGAATGTTTGCCACCTATACCTATGCGGATGAGTTTAACTTATTTTATTATTTGAGTAAGTTTAACCTAATTTAATAGGATTGTAATATTTGCATACCCTATTTTCGATACTTGTCTCTTATTTATGTTAGGCATTTGCCATTCCATCATCATATACTCTGCCTGTTGTCCACGTTTCCCTATCTCGTATATTAATCCCTTGCATTTACTTGGATTAAAGTCAAACAGCCATTTCTTTAAGAATCTTTCAAAAGTGTTTAATTCCACGTGGAGTTTTAACTGGGAGAGTATAGTTCTTGTCTGTTGTTACTCCTCCCGATGACTCTAAACATCGTTGCAAAGATTGAGTGTACTCAACTAGTTGTTCTCACCTAGTTGTGCTTGTGGGGGTTGAGCTCTGGCTCTTTGGTTCCGCCTCTCAACTGTCAGTCAACTGTTGTACAGGTTCCTGAGCCTATTGGGATCTATCATATCTACACTTGAAACTGTGTATGGAGTCTGCCTCCACCACATCACTTCCTAATGCATTCCATTTGTCAACAACTCTGACACTAAAAAAGTTCTTTCTAATATCTCTGTGGCTCATTTGGGAGCTCAGTTTCCACCTGTGTCCCCTTGTGCATGTGCCCCTTGTGTTAAATAGCCTGTCTTTATCTACCCTATCAATTCCCTTGAGAATCTTGAATGTGGTGATCATGTCCCCCCTAACTCTTCTGTTTTCCAGCGAAGTGAGGTTTAATTCCCGTAGTCTCTCCTCGTAGCTCATACCTCTCAGCTCGGGTCCTAGTCTGATGGCAAATCTTTGAACCTTTTCCAGTTTAGTCTTATCCTTGACTAGATATGGACTCCATGCTGGGGCTGCATACTCCAGGATTGGCCTGACATATGTGGTATACAAAGTTCTGAATAATTCTTTACACAAATTTCTGAATGCCGTTCGTATGCTGGCCAGCCTGGCATATGCCGCTGACGTTATCCTCTTGATATGTGCTGCAGGAGACAGGTCTGGCGTGATATCAACTCCCAAGTCTTTATCTTTCTCTGACTTCTGAAGAATTTCCTCTCCCAGATGATATCTTGTATTTGGCCTCCTGCTCCCTACACCTATCTTCATTATATTACATTTGGTTGGGTTAAACTCTAACAACCACTTGTTCGACCATTCCTGCAGTTTGTCTAGGTCTTCTTGAAGCCTCAAACAGTCCTCTTCTGTCTTAATCCTTCTCATAATTTTGGCATCGTCCGCAAACATTGAGAGAAATGAATCTATACCCTCCGGGAGATCATATACATATATCAGAAACAAGATAGGACCGAGTACAGAGCCCTGTGGGACTCCACTGGTGACTTAACGCCAATCGGAGGTCTCACCCCTCACCGTAACTTTCTGCTTTCTATTGCTTAGGTACTCCCTTATCCACTGGAGCACCTTACCAGCTACACCTGCCTGTCTCTCCAGCTTATGTACCAGCCTCTTATGCGGTACTGTGTCCAAGGCTTTCCAACAATCCAAGAAAATGCAGTCCGCCCAGCCCTCTCTTTCTTGCTTAATCTGTGTTACCTGGTCATAGAATTCTATTAAGCCAGTCAGGCAAGATTTACCCTCCCTGAACCCATGTTGTCGATTTGTCACGAAGTCCCTTCTCTCCAGATGTGCTACCAGGTTTTTTCTCACGATCTTCTCCATCACCTTGCATGGTATACAAGTCAAGGACACTGGCCTGTAGTTCAATGCCTCTTGTCTGTCGCCCTTTTTGTATATTGGGACCACATTCGCCATCTTCCATATTTCTGGTAGGTCTCCCGTCTCCAGTGACGGGAGACGTCACTATTTATGTGTGTGTGTGTGTGTGTTTGTGTGTGTGTTAGCCTGTTTGTGCTCTTGAAAAAATAAATGGCACTTTGTAATTTTTAATATATTTGCAGGACGAATAATAAACACGCTTTATGCAACTTAGTAATTTATTGCACAGTATAAATGGTCATAAACTACGGAAATGCTGTCAGAACACAGACCAAATGTGTAGGAGCGAGGTGTGGCTCACAACCTGGGAGGACTCAAAGTATGGGAAGACTCACGATATGGAAGGACTCGCCACCTGGGAGGACTCACAACATGGGAGAACTGGCATTGCACGCTAATAGAAGCCGCTATATTAGCGTGCCGCTAATAACACCATCTTTTCCTTAACGTGTCTTGCAAATAAGTTAATTGCCACTGTGCTGCCACTCAGGTACTTGGGTCCAGGTGTCTATATACCTCTCGTTAGCAGCCTGAAGAGGCTTGTTACCTATGTGCTACCTCATGCTGTGTCCAGGTAACGATTCAATTATTATTATTCATCAGGAACTGGGCTTGTCCAAGAGGGTAATTATTACTGATTGTTAACTGTTTACCCCTTTAATTTAGTTATGTTCATGTGGGTTGCAGTTAACTTAGTTGTTATCTTCTATTTAAGTTTTGTAAAGTACCATATTGTTACTTTACCTGCTGCATTCTTTACTGTAATTAGGCTGGTTCCCAGTGAGGCCTAATTACAGTTATTCGTTAATTACAGGTTATACATTAATACTTATTTCATATATTTTACTTATAAAAATATTTTATATTTACCATCTATAATTTATTTATCATTTGACTTTTACTTGGATTGCCTCGTTGGCCACTAGGGGGTTCAGACATGCCTGCCTGACCTGCCAGTTGTTGCTTGAGTTGCGAGAGGGAGGGTGCTGTTTGGCGTGTCAACGCCATGGGGCCCCCCTCCCCCCTGTTGTGCATGTCCAGTCTGTGGGCCTCGAGTTTTCTGATCGAGCTGGCTATCCTGAGGAGGGGCTCGGACTGTGTGAAATGCTGCAGGTCCCTGTGGTGGACGTTTATGGCATTGAACTGGTGACTGCCCACAGGGTAATTGTCAAGTTTACATCGGAGGTGTACCGGGCGTTTTTACGTCATTATGAGAGGCAGACCTTGCCCCTGCCGGAAGGTGCAGGCACAGTGACTGTCTCAGATCGCAGTGCTGCCATCACGAATGTTAGCGTGCATGGGGCACCCTTCTAGTTCCCGGAGGGGCTGCTGCGGCGTTATTTCGGCTAGTTTGGAGCTGTTGTCAGCGTGCGGTTGCACCTGCTCTCCTCGGGAATGCTAAAGGGTGTGCGGTCGAACATTCGCACCCTGGGAATGAGACTGCTGTCAGACATTCCGTCCTCAGTGAAGCTCCTGGGTTGTTGCATTAGGGTGTATTACGCCCGTCTGCCTCATGTGTGTTATCATTGTCGCCTCTTGGGCCATGAGGCTGCTGGGTGCTCAGTGCCTGCTGATAAACCTCTTCCGTGAGGAGGATTTCCCGCCGTACCTTCCTCCAAGGAGTGCCGGACCAACCGGGCTGTGGTGGGTATGTGGGCCTGCGGGCCGCTCCAAGCAACAGCCTGGTGGACCAAACTCTCACAAGTCGAGCCTGGCCTCGGGCCGGGCTTGGGGAGTAGAAGAACTCCCAGAACCCCATCAACCAGGTATCAACCAGGTATTAACCTTGTGGAGGAGGCTTCAGTGGATGTGGATGACTCTTTGGCTGCTGAAGTACAAACCTGTGTCGCCTGTTGCACCTTCTGTTGCTGTCGCCTCTCCTCCGGAGGTTGTGTCGCCGTCGGGTGCTCATCCTGGTCAGGTTGATATCCCTGGTGCTCACGTGGATATTCCCTCTGTCCTCTGCACGGCTTCCCCGGCTTCATGTTCGTCAGCTATTGCGCCTGTCCCTGCGCCATCGCCGTGTGTCCAGGCTGTGCTGGGTACTGGGGTGCCTGTGGGGCCTCCTCCTGTGCTTGACCTGGTTCCCAGTGTGGTTGAGGGTGCTGCGGTTTTGTGGAGAACGTCGGTTCGCCCGGCTTGTGTTACCCATGTCTCTGGGTCGACATCCGGCTCTGATGATGTGCAGCCGGTGCCCAAGCGTTCCCGGCGTTCTTCTTTTGCCTGGGCTGATGTAGGAGAGTTCAACGACTGTGGATCTTCCGGCGATGGCGGAATGGTTCCGGTTGCGTCGCATTCTTCGGTGGTGGCAGAGGTCCATGTGCCTGCGGCTGCCGGTGAAAGTGTCTCTGGCTTCCCTTCTGGTGTGGTGCCTGTGGACCTTGCTTCGGGTGCGTCGTTCGCGACGGATGGTTCTGGTTCTTCGTGGGGGTGGTCCCCTCTGCTGAGGTTCGTGGTGAGCGTGGTGACCTGGTGGTGGTGTTGAAAAAGGCTGCTCGGTCTGGGGGTTTCGTGCTCCCAGAGTTGGTCCCTGTTTCATCGGCGGCGGTTTTGCCGCCTCTCCCATCTCCGGCCGCCTCTTCTGCATCTCCTGCGGTGTCGGGAGTGGTGTTATCATCTCGGAAGCCTTCGCCGCCTTCTCCTGTGCGTCCGGCGGCGGGACTGTCTCGGCTGCCTACGGACGCTTCTTCGGTATCTTCTGCTTCCAGGGAGGATGTGGTTCGCGAGCCCCTACCTCGTTATGCGACATCTGTCGACCAGCTCCGGGAGCAGTCGTTTCCGCCTGATTTAGTGAATCCTGAGTTTATGCAACCCCCCCCCCCCGAAAGCAGGGGGATCGTTCCCCTACCGACATGGAGTATTTGATATGGGAGGCCTATAAGAAGAAATATCTTCTATATGAGTTCCCTGAGAAATATTCACCTCCCGTTGAGCTATGTTCTTTCCAGTGATTTATTTTGTTTGCTATGTGTTATGGGGTTGTGTCCGCTTGTGTGCGTGGATGTAGGGTGAGGTTGTGTGTGTGGGTGGGCCGGGTTTGTTTTCCCAGTTCCTGTGTGTTCCGTATTTCCGGTTCCTGTGAGTTCCGGTGTGCGCTTGTTTCTGGAGTAGTTGGGTGGCCTCCGGGCTGTTTGTATGACCTTGCCTGTTTTTGTTCCCATTATCATGTATTGCCAATGTTATTTTGTTTTTGTTTTTGTGTTATATTTTTGTGTTTCCTTTCTTCTTATTGTCCTTATGTATTGTTGCCTCTCCGTGTGTGGTTTTCGGGGCCGGTAGGCTTGTTTTGTGTTGTGTTTCGATGGTTGGGTTGTTGAGTGGGGGTTTGGGTACTATGTATTGTGCTGTTGCTCTGTTTGTGCTATCTTGCATTGTGTTTGTGCATATTGTTGTGTTTTTGTTGTGGGCCCTTCAGGCCGGTATTTTGTGTATTTGTAATTTTGTGATTTTGTAATTTGTGACATTGTGTTCTGTTTATGTTCTCGTTTATTGTACTTATACGCATGCAGGCATGAAAAAAAAAAAAAAAAAATTGACTTTTTCTTACATTAAGTAGATTTTACTTCTACTAATTTTAGGCAAACTCAACGATTGTTTCTATTAAATAATTAATAAATTTATTAATTATTAGTTTTTGCCAAGTGCGAGTATCAATCACTCTGCCCATTTCGGGGACCTCTGACAAACCACCAGCTTCCTGTTCTCGTCGTTAATTACGCATATTAAACATTTAAATTTTTTATATTTTTATTATCATTATTAATAATTAAATTTACTAATAAACTGTTATCACCATAGCGTGTTTAAAACCTTGAGACGAAAATTGAGAGTTAATTAGGTGATGCTATTATTCGTATGAAGTATTAAAACGATTTCTGCATATGTAAGTGTTTGTAAATCACTAGACTAGACTATTTCTTGTGATTTGTGATAAGTGATTTCTAGACTAATTTCTCCTAGCAACAGCTGTGTGAATTTATGTAAACAAGTAAGAGGTGTTTTGACCAATGAGACGCGTCGTTACAAAGCGCCTTTACGTTCAAGATCTAACCAAATACGACGACAACAACAAACGCGACGTTGCCATTCTGTTCTTTTCAAGAAACTTGGGTGGGGGGGGGGGTAAAGGAATACTTTTTCTTGACTGTATCAAGGTCATTCCTGCATACAATTCCCATCTCCACACACAACCTTCCCCCCCCCCCCGTCTCCACACACACACACACACACACACACACACACACACACACACACACACACACACACACACACACACACACATCCCCAGGAAGCAGCCCGTATAATCAGTTTAACTCCCAGGTACCTATATACTGCTAGGTGAACAGCACATCAGGGTGAAAGAAACATTACCTATTTGTTTCCACTTCGGCCGTTAATGGAACCCGGACCATTAAGACAACGAATCCCGAGCGCTCGCCACTCAGCCGCGAGGCCCATGTGTGTGTGTGTGTGTGTACTCACCTAATTCACCTAATTGTGCTTACGGGGGTTGAGCTTTGGCTCTTTGGTTCCGCCTCTGAACTGTCAATCAACTGGTGTACAGATTCCTGAGCCTACTGGGCTCTATCATATCTACATTTAAATCTGTGTATGGAATCCGCCTCCACCACATCTGTGCCTAATGCATTCCATCTGTTAACTACTCTGACACTGAAAAAGTTTTTTCTAATGTCCCTGTGGCTCATTTGGGTAATCAGTTCCCACCTGTGTCATCTTGTTCACGTACCGCCAGTGTTGAATAGTTTATCCTTGTCTACCCTGTCAATTCCCCTGAGGATTTTGTAGGTAGTGATCATGTCTCCCTTCACTCCTCTGTCTTTCAGTCTCGTAAGGTGCATTTCCCGCATCCTTTCCTCGTAACTCATGGAACTCTTAGTTCTGGGACTAGTCTAGTGGCATACCTCTGAACTTTTTCCAGCTTCGTCTTGTGCTTGACAAGTTACGGGCTCCATGCTGGGGCCACATACTCCAGGCTTGGTCTTACGAATGTGGTGTACAATATTCTGAACGATTCCTTACACAGGTTCCTGAAGGCTGTTCTGATGTTAGCCAGCCTCGCATATGCCGCAGACATAATTATTTTTATGTGGGTTTCAGGAGACAGGTTTGGTGTCATATCAATTTCTAGATCTTTCTCTATGTCCGTTTCATTAAGTACTTCATCTCCTATTCTGTATCTTGTGTCTGGCTTCCTGTTTCCACCGCCTAGTTTCATTGCTTTGCATTTACTCGGGTTAAACTTTAGCAGTCATTTGTTGGACCATTCATTCAATCTGTCCAGGTCGTCCTGTAGCCTCCTACTATCATTCTCTGTTTCAATTCTCCTCATAATTTTAGCATCATCAGCAAACATTGGGAGAAACCTTTCTACACCCTATGGGAGGTCATTTACATATATCAGAAACGGTATTGGTCCAAGGACTGACTCCTTCGGGACTCCACTTGTGACGTCACGCCAATCAGAGACCTCACCCCTCACAGTGACTCGTTGTCTTCTGTTACTTAGGTACTCCCTTATCCAACGGAGTACCTTACCTTTCACTCCAGCCTGCATCTCCAGCATTTTCACTAGCCTCGTGTGTGGTACTGTTTCAAAGGCTTTTTGACAATCCCAAAAAATGCAGACTGGCCACCCCTCTCTTTCTTACCTGATTTTTTTTCCTGGTCGTAGAATTCAATTAGCCCTGTGAGGCAGGACTTGCCCTCCCTGACCCCATGTGTTACAAAGTTCTTTCGCTCTAGATGTTCCACTAGCATTCTTCGCACAATCTTCTCCATCAGCTTGCATGGCAGGCCAATACTCCATCTGGGCCAATGTGTGTACTTACCTAAATGCCTAATTGTACTTAGCTCTTTGTGCTTGTGGGGGTTGAGCTCTGGCTCTCTGGTCCCGCACCACACAACCGTTAATCAACAGGTGTACATGTTCCTGAGCCTATTGGGCTCTATCATATCTACACGTGAAGCTGTGTATGGAGTCAGCCTCCACGAAATCACTTCCTAATGCAGTCCATTTGTCTATTACTCTGACACTGAAAAAAATCTTTCTAACGTCTCTATGGCTCATTTGGGCACTAAATTTCCACCTGTGTCCCCCTAGTGCGTGTGCCCCTTGCGTTAAAAAGTCTGTCTTTATCTACCCTATCAATTCCTCTGAGAATCTTGTATGTGGTGATCATGTCCCCTCTAACTCTTCTGTTTCTCAGTGACGTGAGGTTCATTTCCCGAAGTCTTTCCTCATAGCTCATACCCCTCAGTTCTGGTACTAGTCTGGTGGCAAACCGTTGAACCTTTTCCAGTTTAGTCTTATGTGTGACTAGATATGGACTTCATGCTGGAGCCGCATACTCCAGGATTGGTCTGACATATGTGGTATATAATGTTATGAAAGATTCCTTACACAAGTTTCTAAAGCCCGTTCTTATGTTAGCCAACCTGGCATATGCCGCTGATGTTATCCTCCTGATATGAGCTTCAGGGGATAGGTCTGGCGTGATATCAACCCCCAGGTCTTTCTCTCTGACTCTTGCAGGATTTCTTCTCCCAAATGATACCTTGTATCTGGTCTCCTACTCCCTACACCTATCTTCATTACATTACATTTGCTTGAGTTAAACTCTAACAACGATTTGTTCGACCATTCCTGTCGCTTGCCCGGTCTTCTTGAAACCTCAAGATGTCCTCCTCTGTCTTAATCCTTCTCATAATTTTGGTGTCGTCAGCAAACATTGAGAGGAATGAGTCTATACCCTCTGGGAGAGGGTATAGACTCATTTCATACATTCCCTATTAAACCATGGATTCTTCTTTTGCTTCTCGTTTTTTTCCTGTCGGGCCGGAATAAAACTGTTTACCGCCTCATGACACTTATGGGAGACATAGGACATCATGTCTTGTAGGGACGTAGTTCTGAGTTCTGTGTCCCATGGTATATCCCTTAGGAATTTATTCACCTCCTCATAGTTTCCCTTTCGGTACGCTAGCTCTTTGTTTCCCAGTTCATTTTTGGGGGAGATAATTCCTAGCTCAACCAGGTACTCAAAGTTCAATTCACAATGATCACTCATTCCCTAGGGGCTTCCAACTTAACTTCCCTTATATCCGACTCATTTAGGGTAAATATCCAACCCGTCCTCGACTCAAGTCCATTACATCCAGCGGTCGACCCCACAGACGCATTCATAAATTTAAATATGATGTTCATTCAAAACGGGAATTTTCTCAAGTATAAATTAATATTATAATATTTTAGCATATTGTGCATATATAGGCATACGTTAGGTTAGGTTAGGTGTTTAGGTTCTGTAGGCGATTATTTGTATTTGTAGTACGTGGGTGAAGCATTTATAGCGTTGTGATTCGAACAAAATTCGTCAGTGAAACACTTGTTCCGGATATGTTCGAACGTCAGCAGTTGTGAGTCGTGTGTAAACCGCTTTTCATTCATAAACAGGGGGTTTGGCGGGTGCATGGAATCACTTTTGGATCTTTGTTTGGATGACGGGCTGAAATATCAGATCAAGCAAAGCTGGTTCATCCTCTCCTCTCATTGTTGTCGGTTCCTTGACATGTTGACTTTGCAAGTTTCTTGATGCCACGTCCAGCAGCTTAGCTCTCCATGTGTTTGGTCCTCCATGTGGGCCTCTGTTCTCCGAATCTATCTTCCCATGGTTGAAATCGCTCATGATTAGTAGTCTGGATCCGTCCTGCTAGCCACAGAAGCTGCTCTCTGTATTATATTGATGGTGGCCATGTTGTTTCTATCATATTCCTGCCTGGGTCTTCTGTCATTTGATAGTGGGTTATATATGACTACTACTATAATTTTCTGTCCTCCAGTTGTTATGGTGTCGTCATGGTGTATATGTCTTCACTGAAACCTTCACAGCTCTAATTAATCATCTCTTCAAAACTCCAACCTTTTCTTATGAGCAAAGCTACACCACCTCCTGCTCTCCCTTCTCTCTCTCTTTCCTCACTACATAGTAGTCCTGTGGAAACATTGCATTTGTTGTTGTTTTCGTTAGCTTTGTTTCTGTGAGTGCTTTTATGTCTGGGTTTCCTTCCCGTGCCCATTCTCCGAGTTCATTTGTTTTATTTGTAATCCCATCTATGTTAGTGTACATTGCCTTGAAGCTCACTTTCTTTTGTTTATTTCCTTGTTCCCTTTTTGGTGAGCATTCTGCTGGTGGGGAAAGCTGTTCCCTGGGTGTAAAGATCTGTGAGGTAGTTTGCAGGGTCCCAGAGATTTTGAAGTGGAGGGTGGGGGTTCAAGGCAAAGGGGGACAGGTAGGGTATGGGGTAAGGAGATAAAGGGGACATGGAGGATACTGGGTGAGGGTAGAGGAGGGATAGGAAGGGTATGGGATGAAGGGGGAAGGGAGACAGGGGGGGCAGGCAGGATGGGGAACATGGTGGGAATGGGGGAGGGGTGACAGGGTCGGAATGGGGTGGGGGGGAGGTAGGGTCGGGTGAGGATTTGAGTGACGGCAGGTAGGGTGAGGGGGAAGGGAGGGTTTCTATGCAGAGGGGGTGGAGGTGTTGCCCTCCCCTCTGGTATTGTTGGGATGCTGGTTGTAGTTTCCCCTCATGTTTTTGGGACTGTTGTGTTGGGGGCTGTGATTTCCTGGTTTACTCCTCTCTCCCTGCGCTTCCTCCTTGGCTCTGCGGCCCTGGTTCTTTCCTCCTGTGTCCGGTCCCTCTGCAGGAATACTTTTTTGTATTCCTCCTCATACTGCAGATGACTCTTCCTTTCTAGAATAGCCTCCTTCGTGGTCTTGTTTGTAAATACCACTTTTACCAGTCGGTTTCTGTCCTTGTTGTACCAGCCTAACCTGAAAACCTTCCAAATGTTTTCTTCAGCCCCTTCCCTCTGTAACCCCTTCAGTATCCCATGTACTGCCTCTCTGTCCTTGCTATTCCATTCCTGCCTATTGGATCCTTCCTGTTCTTTGATGCCTACAACTACCACTGATCATTTTCTTTCCATCAGCTGACTGGTGCACCCTTGCTGCTTCAAGGGAGGTAGATGCTTGCATTGCTACCTCCCTCACTGTGTCCATTGCTTCTGAGTTCTTTCTCAGTATGTCCGCAAATGTTTCAGGTACAGAGGCATTTCCTTCCAATGCAACATACCCACCTTCCCTTTGGATGATAATCTGTTGCTCAGCCTCTTTATTTTTCTCTGTGAGGGATTTGATCTCCTCCCTTGCTGATGTCAGCTCACTTTGCAGGTTGTTAATTGTAATCCTCATTTCATGCATCTCCCTTCTGAATTCCTCCAAAACTTGGGCTAACATTTCCTTCGTTTTGTCACCTTGACTATTCCCTGTGTCCCTCTTGCGTCCTCCTGACATCTTGCTGCGTAATCTTCAGAGAGAGCAAGAGAGAGAAAAAGGGAGCAAGAGAGAGAGAGAGGGCAAGAGAGAGAGCAAGAAAGATAGGGAGAGTGCGAGAGAGAGAGGGGGAGAGTATGATGAACAGACCACACACTACAAGGTGAAGGGACGACAACGTTTCGGTCCGTTATGGACCATTCTCGACAATCGACTTGAGAAGGGTCCAGGATGGACCGAAATGTCGTCGTCCCATCACCTTCTAGTGTGTGGTCTTGTCATCATCACCATGTAGCCAATACATCACCAGCAAAACATCATCACCTGACCAATACATCACCAGCAAAACACTACCTGCCAATACATCACTAGCAAAACATCACCACATGTCCAATACATCACCATCAAAACATCACCACCTGGCCGATACATCACCATCAAAACATCACCATCTGGGCAATACTTCACAATCAAAACATCGCCACCTGGTCAAAACATCACCAGCAAAACATCACCACTTGACCAATTCATCACCACCTGGCATATATATCACCAGCAAAACATCTGCACCTGACCAATACATCACCTGCAAAACATCACCACCAGGCCAATACATCACCAGCAAAACTTCCCCACCTCTGCAATACATCACCAGTAAAACATCACCACCAACCCAATGCATCACCAGCAAACATCACAACCTAACCAATACATCACCAGCGGAACATAACCACCTGGCCATTACATCACCAGCAAACATCACCACCTGCCCAATACAACACCAGCAGAACATCACCACCTGACCAATACATTATCAGCGAACATCACCTGGCCAAAACATCACCAGCAAAACATCACCATCTGACCAATACATCACTCGCAAAACATCACCACCTAGTCAATACATCACCACCTAGCTAATACGTCACTAGCAAAACATCACCACCTAACCAATTCATCACCAGTAAAACATCACCACCTAGCTAATACATCACCAGCAAAACATCACCATCTGGCCAATATATCACCAGCAAACATGACCACCTGGCCAATACATCACCAGCAAAACATCACCACCTGGCCAATATCACCAGCAAAACATCAGCACCTGACCAATACATCACCACCTGGCCAATACCTCACCAGGAAAACATCACCACCTGGCCAATACATCACCAGCAAAACATCACGACCTGGCCAATACATCACCAGCAAACATCACAACCTAACCAATACATCACCAGCGGAACATTACCTGACCATTACATTACCAGCAAACATCACCACCTGGCCAATACATCACCAGCAAACATCACAACCTAACCAATACATCACCAGCGGAACATCACCTGGCCATTACATTACCAGCAAACATCACCACCCAGCCAATACATCACCAGCAAATCATCACCACCTGACCAACACATTATCAGCGAACATCACCACCTGACCAATATATCACCAGCAAAACATCACCACCAAGCAAATACATCACCAGCAAAACATCAACACCTAGCGGGCGATGAGTCACCATAACGTGTCTAAAGTATGATGACCAGACCACACACTAGAAGGTGAAGGGACGACGACGTTTCGGTCCGTTATGGACCATTCTCGACAATCGACTTGAGAATGGTCCAGGACGGACCGAAACGTCGTCGTCCATTCACCTTCTAGTGTGTGGTCTGGTCATCATCACCACCTAGACAATACATCACCAGCAAAACATCACCACCTGACCAATACATCACCAGCAAAACACTACCTGGCCAATACATCACCAGCAAAACATCACCACATGTCCAATACATCACCATCAAAACATGACCACCTGGCCAATACATCACCATCAAAACATCACCATCTGGCCAATACATCACAATAAAAACATCGCCACCTGGTGAAAACATCACCACCTGACTAATACATCACCAGCAAAACATCACCACTTGACCAATTCATCACCACCAAAGCACCACGACTCCGCCCCTGCGGTCTGTTTCGTCGCTTCCACCGGTTTCTGCACCTGTTTCCGACTCTGCGCCTCTTTTGCCTTCGACGTCTCTGCAGGCTCCCTCACCTATGTTGGACCCTTCTCCTCCTACGGCTGCGCCTGTGCCTTCTTCTGTCTCCTCTGTGAGTGGCGGTCTCGTCCCCTGTGTTGTTGAGGCTGCCATTCTGCGGGGTCGTGCTACCCCTGATGGGGGGCAGTCTACCGCTGGCTCTTCTCAGGTACCTCCTGCAGGGGGTGACAGCTTCGATGATCAACGGCCTTGTCCCAAGCGTTCACGCACGGATGCGGGTGCTTCGCCTCTTCGATCATGGGCAGAGGAATGTGAGGATGCAGCGAGTGTCGATGTTTCTTCTGCGAGCTGTTCCTCTGTGGAGTGCGAGGATGGTGCGTCTGGTGCTGGTGTGGGCCCTGATGTGGCTCCTGCTGTAGGGGTGGGGGCCGGTGTGGGGCCGGTACCTCTTGCTTCGGGTGCGTCTCCCACGTCGGATGGTTCTCGTGGCGGTCTCGTCCCCTGTGTTGTTGAGGCTGCCATTCTGCGGGGTCGTGCTACCCCTGATGGGGGGCAGTCTACCGCTGGCTCTTCTCAGGTACCTCCTGCAGGGGGTGACAGCTTCGATGATCAACGGCCTTGTCCCAAGCGTTCACGCACGGATGCGGGTGCTTCGCCTCTTCGATCATGGGCAGAGGAATGTGAGGATGCAGCGAGTGTCGATGTTTCTTCTGCGAGCTGTTCCTCTGTGGAGTGCGAGGATGGTGCGTCTGGTGCTGGTGTGGGCCCTGATGTGGCTCCTGCTGTAGGGGGTGGGGGCCGGTGTGGGGCCGGTACCTCTTGCTTCGGGTGCGTCTCCCACGTCGGATGGTTCCGATTCCATGTGGGGGGTGGTTCCCCCTTGCGGCGTTGAGAGTGGACGTGGCGACCTGAAGATGGTCTTGAAGAGAGCTGCGCGCTTTGAGGGTTCCGTGCCCCATCTCCTGTCCCCTGTTTCGTCGGCGGCGGTTCTGCCGCCCCACACATCTCCGGCCGTTTCTTTTGTGTCTCCTGCATTGTCAGGGGCGGTGTTGCAGCCTCCGCCCGCTATTCCGGTGTCTCCTGCTTCCTCGGCGGAGGTGCCCATGCCGCCCAAGACGGGTTCTTCGTCTTTTCTGTACCGTGGTTGGGCGAGACCGCTTCCGCCGGATGTAGAGATTCCCGAGTATATGGAGTACCTGCGGTGTCGTGAGGGCCGCTCACCTACCGAACTGGAGTATTTAATATGGAAGGCTTATAAACGGAAGTATCCGCCGTGGCAGTTTCCTGAGAAATACCTTCCTCGTTGACTGTTGTGTGAGAAATACCCTCCTCGTTGACTGTTGTGTATTGTGGGGTTACTTGCGCCTGGGTGCGTGGGTGTGGGGAGGGGTGGGGTTGTGTGTGTGTGTGTCTGGGTCGGGGGGTTTTGTTTTCCGGTTCCTGCGTGTTCCAGTTTTTGCGTGTTTGTGTCTTTCTGTATATGTTCTGTGTGGTTTTATATTTCCAGCTCTGTGTGTAGTATGCGTGGCTGGTGTGCTATTGTGCTGATGTAGTAGTGTGTTTAGTGTGGTGGTGGTATATTTTGTATTTGTGTTCTTAAGGCCTTTTGGTCGTTTGCATGTTTTTGTGCCTTTTGTGTATTTTTTGTTTATTTTTTGTGTTTTTTTGTTTATTTTTTGTACTTACGGTTCCCTGTGTGGTTCTGTTTTCTGTTATTAATGCCTTGTGTCTTGTACTGCTTTTAGCTTGTCTTCTGTGCCCGTGTTGGGGTTTATTATATGTTTTGTATCTTGTATGTTTCACTTTTGATTATTCTTATGTTTGGGTTTTTTTGCCTGTTGTGCTCCTGTATCCTGTATTGTGTATCATGTATGTACTCATGTTTTCTTGTATGTAGCTTTTCCGTTTGTACTTTGTGGTTTCTTTTATATAAAAAAAATAAAAATTCAACTTTATTTTCCAAGTAGCTGAATCTGTAACAACAAGAACAGCTAGAAAAGTTTAGTTTAGTGTTTAAGCAGACTTCTAAAATTATTCGTGCTTGCTGTGTCAAGACCTGAAAGTGCATTGTGGTCAATAGTGTGGAAGAAGCGTAGCCTGTTCCGACGTAGCCAGGACAGGATACGCCACCACTGCTATACGTGGGTAGAGTGGCAGTGTTTTGGTTAGCCACCTGCTACAGTGCCTTCATCCCTCAAAAAAAAAGGTAAGAAGCTCCTTCACCCTCAAGTGTCACTTTGAATTCAAATGTGATCGATTATGTGATGGTTATATTATACTTGTAGTATATGAGGATGGAAAAGTGTTCAAATTATTTCCTTATATCATAACAATAATGTGCTTTCATACCATTACAGGTCCGAAAGGTCTTCAAAGAACCGAAAGTACCAATTTTGAGGTACGTTCTTATTTCATTCTGTATTCTAAGCGCATTTATTAAGATTTAACAAACCCGGGTGTGAAAGCTGTTTACCACTTTCAGACGTGCTGTAATTACAGTTATGAAGACTTAAGTGCCCAAGGATGCTGTACTCGCCTCGTAAGATAACTCTCTCGGGAACACTGGAGTTTAACGCATTCATTGTGCTTAATTAACAAAGATAGATAAATTAACCCCGATTGTTGTTCTATTAGGGGGGAGGTTGGTGGGCCCTGGGAAGCAGGACTGACTGGTAGGGAGAGAGGGGAAGTAGACGTTGTGTGCGTGTGATGAGTCACACGGACACTGTGTGACTCATTACTGTGAGCACAATGACTCATCATCGTGAGTCACGAGATAGATTGTGAGTTGAGGATTGTGAATTGACGGATTGTGAGTTGTAGATTGTAAGTTGAGAGGGTTGGCTGCAGGGACATACATCCCTCCTTCCCTAGTATTGCAAGGGGTTTTAAAGGTCTAGGTAACTATGCTGGAGCTTTGGTGTGTATTTGTATGATGGAGCTTTTTTGTGAATATGTGTGTGTCTGCAAAATGGAAACCAAGACTTGAAAATACTGTTTTTAGTTACTAGTTACATATTCATATTGTCACTGGTGTTAGTTTATTTACTGATTCTTTATTCGGAAATATAGTCATCATATATTAGGCTAATATGTGATGACTATATAATAATAAACATCTGATTGTAAATAATCAAATCATTTTATGGAACATTGATATCTGTTTAGTAATATTTAATGATTATAATATTTATAATTATCTCATTCATTATATAAATACTGAACAGAGATATTGATTATAAATGATTAGTAAACCAAAAATACAATTGTTTCTACGTTCGAAAAGCGAAACAGTAATATATGAAACACCGAAAAATGTCATGTCTATTAAACTGTAGGTTTTTACTTCTATAAAACTCTAAGGGTTTTAATTACAACATAGATATAAATCTTTCCACGAAGCAATTTTACATAGTATTCCAGAAGTGAAAGTTTACATTAACGTAGTGTATATAATCAACCCGCTCTCGCAATTTCTTACAGTCAATATTGACTTATTTAATACGTGCATATGTGACATACTAAACATACTAGTTTACCTTGAAAAGCTTCATATAAAACACCGACCTTACCTAACCTTCTTAGTATGTTAAGATAAGCATCTTATTGCTTCATAATTACAATTATTACTTAAACTATACCTACAATAGGTTAAGTAATAATTGTAATTAAGAAGCAATAAGATGCTTATCTTAACATACTAAGAAGGTTAGGTAAGGTCGGTGTTTTCTATGAAACTTTTCAAGGTAAACTAGTATGTTTAGTATGTCACATATGCACGTATTTAATAAGTCAATATTGACTATACGAAAGTGCGAGAATGGGTTGATATAATATACTGTAGCTTAATGTGATCAATATACCATAGGATTAGTATATTCAGTATACTATGGTTTTTTATCCATTATAAAATGGGTAAGAATAGTTGATAATGTATACTTTGCTTATTATATATAATATTGCTAGGTACGTTCAACATGCTATAAATGCGTATATTCGACATTGTATGGGTGTGCATTGAATATATCCATGGGTTGGTATATTTATTATACAATGGCTTAGTATATTCAGAATTGTATGGGATAGAATTCCAATGTAACAATTGGTTGCAGTTGAGTCATTGTTAATCATATAACGTAGCTCCCGATCAAATTATAAAAAAGACAACACCTTTATATGCGAGTAATAGATATGCGTTATTCGTTACGGTTCTAAACTTAATGGAATTAGTTACATGTCTATATACCAAAACAATGAATTTGGCGGTATGCACCACTTTTAGTGTTTTAGGATGTGCACCATATTCTTTTTTTTAGAAGAAATTAATACAAAAATTATTTATTAAAGGCGAGGGGAAGGGTGGAAGAGAGACCACTTTATTATATTTTAATGCTCTTATATTAATGGGATCAATAAGATACAGTTATTCGACGTCTGATTTATGTGCAAGATAAGTTGCAGGTCAGGTTTTCTTTGAAAAGGCTCAATGAATGCATTTAGAAAGTTACTACTTCCAGAAATGTATGTCTTTAGAAAGAGGCTGAGTCAAATTCCGTGTACACAGGTCACTAGGTCATAAAACCACACTTTTAACTGGTTTTAAAGCCATTATTGATGTTTATTTAGTCGTAAGGGCAGCTGCATAGCGCGTAATTTGTCATAATTACCCATGTAGAATTTTATATATCTTTTCACACTGTCGTATGTGCTTGCGTACTCACCTATATGTATTTGTTAGTTTCAGCTTCTGGGCCGTGTCTTTTATTTGCTATATCGATTATTGCAAATGTTACGTATCCTATTACTTTTAATTATTCCTTCTCGTACTATTTCCACTTTCTCACTACACTTACAGGAATAAGTGATTTATTACATCCACAGAGATCATTTAAACTTTTAGCATTTCGTTACTTGTCTACTTCGGCAATGCCTTGAAGAATTTTGTATGTCGTAATCATGTCTCCTCATTTTCTTGACATTTTTATGAGTGATTAGGTCTAGATCTCTCAGCTTTTCCTTGTATTTCAGTCCTCTTCTCTCAGGGACCTGTCTTGGCACAATTGTTTTGATGTTCACAATTTTTATGTTGTGTGTTAACTGGGAAGTATTTCACACTACTGGTTAGTATTTTAGTTCTAATTTAACAAAGGCATTGAACAATGTCTTGGAAGTTTCCAGTCTGAGGAGTATGAGGATTAGGCGAATGTTTGCCACCTATACCTATGCGGATGAGTTTAACTTATTTTATTATTTGAGTAAGTTTAACCTAATTTAATAGGATTGTAATATTTGCATACCCTATTTTCGATACTTGTCTCTTATTTATGTTAGGCATTTGCCATTCCATCATCATATACTCTGCCTGTTGTCCACGTTTCCCTATCTCGTATATTAATCCCTTGCATTTACTTGGATTAAAGTCAAACAGCCATTTCTTTAAGAATCTTTCAAAAGTGTTTAATTCCACGTGGAGTTTTAACTGGGAGAGTATAGTTCTTGTCTGTTGTTATTCCTCCCGATGACTCTAAACATCGTTGCAAAGATTGAGTGTACTCAACTAGTTGTTCTCACCTAGTTGTGCTTGTGGGGGTTGAGCTCTGGCTCTTTGGTTCCGCCTCTCAACTGTCAGTCAACTGTTGTACAGGTTTCCTGAGCCTACTGGGCTCTATCATATCTACACCTGAAACTGTGTATGGAGTCAGCCTCCACCACATCACTTCCTAATGCATTCCATTTGTCAACAACTCTGACACTAAAAAAGTTCTTTCTAATATCTCTGTGGCTCATTTGGGAGCTCAGTTTCCACCTGTGTCCCCTTGTGCATGTGCCCCTTGTGTTAAATAGCCTGTCTTTATCTACCCTATCAATTCCCTTGAGAATCTTGAATGTGGTGATCATCTCCCCCCTAACTCTTCTGTTTTCCAGCGAAGTGAGGTTTAATTCCCGTAGTCTCTCCTCGTAGCTCATACCTCTCAGCTCGGGTACTAGTCTGATGGCAAATCTTTGAACCTTTTCCAGTTTAGTCTTACCCTTGACTAGATATGGACTCCATGCTGGGGCTGCATACTCCAGGATTGGCCTGACATATGTGGTATACAAAGTTCTAAATAATTCTTTACACAAATTTCTGAATGCCGTTCGTATGCTGGCCAGCCAGGCATATGCCGCTGACGTTATCCTCTTGATATGTGCTGCAGGAGACAGGTCTGGCGTGATATCAACTCCCATGTCTTTATCTTTCTCTGACTTCTGAAGAATTTCCTCTCCCAGATGATATCTTGTATTTGGCCTCCTGCTCCCTACACCTATCTTCATTATATTACATTTGGTTGGGTTAAACTCTAACAACCACTTGTTCGACCATTCCTGCAGTTTGTCTAGGTCTTCTTGAAGCCTCAAACAGTCCTCTTCTGTCTTAATCCTTCTCATAATTTTGGCATCGTCCGCAAACATTGAGAGAAATGAATCTATACCCTCCGGGAGATCATATACATATATCAGAAACAAGATAGGACCGAGTACAGAGCCCTGTGGGACTCCACTGGTGACTTAACGCAAATCGGAGGTCTCACCCCTCATCGTAACTCTCTGCTTCCTATTGCTTAGGTACTCCCTTATCCACTGGAGCACCTTACCAGCTACACCTGCCTGTCTCTCCAGCTTATGTACCAGCCTCTTATGCGGTACTGTGTCAAAGGCTTTCCAACAATCCAAGAAAATGCAGTCCGCCCAGCCCTCTCTTTCTTGCTTAATCTGTGTTACCTGGTCATAGAATTCTATTAAGCCGGTCAGGCAAGATTTACCCTCCCTGAACCCATGTTGTCGATTTGTCACGAAGTCCCTTCTCTCCAGATGTGCTACCAGGTTTTTTCTCACGATCTTCTCCATCACCTTGCATGGTATGTGTGTATGTGTGTGTGTGTGTGTGTGTGTGTGTGTGTGTGTGTGTGTGTGTGTGTGTGTGTGTACTCACCTAATTGTACTCACCTAATTGTGCTTGCGGGGGTTGAGCTCTGGCTCTTTGGTCCCACCTCTCAACCGTCAATCAACTGGTGTACAGATTCCTGAGCCTATTGGGCTCTATCATATCTACATTTGAAACTGTGAATGGAGTCAGCCTCCACCACATCACTTCCTAATGCATTCCATTTGCTAACTACTCTGACACTGAAAAAGTTCTTCCTAACGTCTCTGTGGCTCATTTGGGTACTCAGCTTCCACCTGTGTCCCCTTGTTCGCGTCCCACCAGTGTTGAAAAGTTCATCCTTGTTTACCCGGTCGATTCCCCTGAGGATTTTGTAGGTTGTGATCATGTCCCCCCTTACTCTTCTGTCTTCCAGTGTCGTGAGGTGCATTTCCCGCAGCCTTTCCTCATAACTCATGCCTCTTAGTTCTGGGACTAGTCTAGTGGCATACCTTTGGACTTTTTCCAGCTTCGTCTTGTGCTTGACAAGGTACGGGCTCCATGCTGGGGCCGCATACTCCAGGATTGGTCTTACATATGTGGTGTACAAGATTCTGAATGATTCCTTACACAGGTTCCTGAACGCCGTTCTGATGTTAGCCAGCCTCGCATATGCCGCAGACGTTATTCTCTTTATGTGGGCTTCAGGAGACAGGTTTGGTGTGATATCAACTCCTAGATCTTTCTCTCTGTCTGTTTCATTAAGTACTTCATCTCCTATTCTGTATCCTGTGCCTGGCCTCCTGTTTCCACTGCCTAGTTTCATTACTTTGCATTTACTCGGGTTGAACTTCAACAGCCATTTGTTGGACCATTCACTCAGTCTATCCAGGTCATCTTGTAGCCTCCTACTATCATCCTCTGTTTCAATCCTCCTCATAATTTTTGCATCGTCGGCAAACATTGAGAGGAACGAATCTATACCCTCTGGGAGATCATTTACATATACCAGAAACAGTATAGGTCCAAGGACTGACCCCTGCGGGACTCCACTTGTGACGTCTCGCCAATCTGAGACCTCACCCCTCACACAGACTCGTTGTCTCCTGTTGCTTAGGTATTCCTCTATCCACCGGAGTACCTTCCCTCTCACTCCAGCCTGCATCTCCAACTTTCGCACTAGCCTCTTGTGTGGCACTGTATCAAAGGCTTTCTGACAATCCAAAAATATGCAGTCTGCCCACCCTTCTCTTTCTTGCCTTATTTTTGTTGCCTGGTCGTAGAATTCAAGTAACCCTGTGAGGCAGGACCTGCCATCCCTGAACCCATGTTGATGCTGTGTTACAAAGTTCCTTCGCTCCAGATGCTCCACTAGTTTTTTTCGCACAATCTTCTCCATCAGCTTGCATGGTATGCAGGTTAGGGACACTGGCCTGTAGTTCAGTGCCTCCTGTCTATCCCCTTTCTTGTATATCGGGACTACGTTAGCTGCTTTCCAAGTATCTGGCAGTTCCCCTGTTGCCAGTGATTTGTTATACACTATGGAGAGTGGTAGGCTCAGTTCTCTTGCTCCTTCCTTTAGAACCCAAGGGGAGATTCCATCTGGGCCTATAGCCTTCGTCACGTCCAACTCTAGTAAACACTTCCTTACTTCCCCACTGGTAATCTCAAACTCTTCCAGTGGTTCCTGGTTAGCTATTCCCTCACTTACCTCTGGAATTTCTCCTTGTTCTAAGGTGAAGACCTCCTGGAATTTCTTATTCAATTCCTCACACACTTCCTTGTCATTTGTAGTGAATCCTTCCACCCCTATCCTTAATCTCATAACCTGTTCCTTTACTGTTGTTTTTCTCCTAATGTGGCTATGCAACAATTTAGGCTGAGTCTTTGCCTTGCTTGCGATGTCATTTTCGTATTGTGTCATTTTATATTTATATTTATATATGTCAGATGTCATTTTATATTTGTGTGTGTGTGTGTGTGTGTTTGTGTGTGTGTTAGCCTGTTTGTGCTCTTGAAAAAATAAATGGCACTTTGTAATTTAGTAATATATTTGCAGGACGAATAATAAACACGCTTTATGCAACTTAGTAATTTATTGCACAGTATAAATGGTCATAAACTACGGAAATGCTCTCAGAACACAGACCAAATGTGTAGGAGCGAGGTGTGGCTCACAACCTGGGAGGACTCAAAGTATGGGAAGACTCACGATATGGAAGGACTCGCCACCTGGGAGGACTCACAACATGGGAGAACTGGCATTGCACGCTAATAGAAGCCGCTATATTAGCGTGCCGCTAATAACACCATCTTTTCCTTAACGTGTCTTGCAAATAAGTTAATTGCCACTGTGCTGCCACTCAGGTACTTGGGTCCAGGTGTCTATATACCTCTCGTTAGCAGCCGGAAGAGGCTTGTTACCTATGTGCTACCTCATGCTGTGTCCAGGTAACGATTCAATTATTATTATTCATCAGGAACTGGGCTTGTCAAAGAGGGTAATTATTACTGATTGTTAACTGTTTACCCCTTTAATTTAGTTATGTTCATGTGGGTTGCAGTTAACTTAGTTGTTATCTTCTATTTAAGTTTTGTAAAGTACCATATTGTTACTTTACCTGCTGCATTCTTTACTGTAATTAGGCTGGTTCCCAGTGAGGCCTAATTACAGTTATTCGTTAATTACAGGTTATACATTAATACTTATTTCATATATTTTACTTATAAAAATATTTTATATTTACCATCTATAATATATTTATCATTTGACTTTTACTTGGATTGCCTCGTTGGCCACCAGGGGGGTTCAGACATGCCCGCCTGACCTGCCAGTTGTTGCTTGAGTTGCGAGAGGGAGGGTGCTGTTTGGCGTGTCAACGCCATGGGCCCCCCTCCCCCCTGTTGTGCATGTCCAGTCTGTGGGCCTCGAGTTTTCTGATCGAGCTGGCTATCCTGAGGAGGGGCTCGGGCTGTGTGAAATGCTGCAGGTCCCTGTGGTGGTCGTTTATGGCATTGAACTGGTGACTGCCCACAGGGTAATTGTCAAGTTTACATTGGAGGTGTACCGGGCGTTTTTACGTCATTATGAGAGGCAGACCTTGCCCCTGCCGGAAGGTGCAGGGACAGTGACTGTCTCAGATCGCAGTGCTGCCATCACGAATGTTAGCGTGCATGGGGCACCCTTGGAATTCCCGGAGGGGCTGCTGCGGCGTTATTTAGGCTAGTTTGGAGCTGTTGTCAGCGTGCGGTTGCACCTGCTCTCCTCGGGAATGCTAAAGGGTGTGCGGTCGAACATTCGCACCCTGGGAATGAGACTGCTGTCAGACATTCCGTCCTCAGTGAAGCTCCTGGGTTGTTGCATTAGGGTGTATTACGCCCGTCTGCCTCATGTGTGTTATCATTGTCGCCTCTTGGGCCATGAGGCTGCTGGGTGCTCAGTGCCTGCTGATAAACCTCTTCCGTGAGGAGGATTTCCCGCCGTACCTTGTGGAGGAGGCTTCAGTGGATGTGGACGACTCTTTGACTGCTGAAGTACAAACCTTGTGTCGCCTGTTGCACCTTCTGTTGCTGTCGCCTCTGCTCCGGAGGTTGTGTCGCCGTCGGGTGCTCATCCTGGCCATGTTGATATCCCTGGTGCTCCCGTGGATATTCCCTCTGTCCTCTGCACGGCTTCCCCGGCTTTATGTTCATCAGCTGTTGCGCCTGTACCTGCGCCATCGCCGTGTGTCCAGGCTGTGCTGGGTACTGGAGTGCCTGTGGGGCCTCCTCCTGTGCTTGACCTGGTTCCCAGTGTGGTTGAGGGTGCTGCGGTTTTGTGGAGAACGTCGGTTCGCCCGGCTTGTGTTACCCGTGTCTCTGGGTCGACATCCGGCTCTGATGATGTGCAGCCGGTGCCCAAGCGTTCCCGGCGTTCTTCTTTTGCCTGGGCTGATGTAGGAGAGTTCAACGACTGTGGATCTTCCGGCGATGGCGGAATGGTTCCGGTTGCGTCGCATTCTTCGGTGGTGGCAGAGGTCCATGTGCCTGCGGCTGCCGGTGAAAGTGTCTCTGGCTTCCCTTCTGGTGTGGTGCCTGTGGACCTTGCTTCGGGTGCGTCGCTCGCGACGGATGGTTCTGGTTCTTCGTGGGGGTGGTCCCCTCTGCTGAGGTTCGTGGTGAGCGTGGTGACCTGGTGGTGGTGTTGAAAAAGGCTGCTCGGTCTGGGGGCTTCGTGCTCCCAGAGTTGGTCCCTGTTTCATCGGCGGCGGTTTTGCCGCCTCTCCCATCTCCGGCCGCCTCTTCTGCATCTCCTGCGGTGTCGGGAGTGGTGTTATCATCTCGGAAGCCTTCGCCGCCTTCTCCTGTGCGTCCGGCGGCGGGACTGTCTCGGCTGCCTACGGACGCTTCTTCGGTATCTTCTGCTTCCAGGGAGGATGTGGTTCGCGAGCCCCTACCTCGTTATGCGACATCTGTCGACCAGCTCCGGGAGCAGTCGTTTCCGCCTGATTTAGTGAATCCTGAGTTTATGCAACCCCCCCCCCCCCCCCCCCCCCCCGAAAGCAGGGGATCGTTCCCCTACCGACATGGAGTATTTGATATGGGAGGCCTATAAGAAGAAATATCTTCTATATGAGTTCCCTGAGAAATATTCACCTCCCGTTGAGCTATGTTCTTTCCAGTGATTTATTTTGTTTGCTATGTGTTATGGGGGTGTGTCCGCTTGTGTGCGTGGATGTAGGGTGAGGTTGTGTTTGTGTGGGTGGGCCGGGTTTGTTTTCCCAGTTCCTGTGTGCTCCGTATTTCCGGTTCCTGTGAGTTCCGGTGTGCGCTTGTTTGTGGAGTAGTTGGGTGGCCTCCGGGCTGTTTGTATGACCTTGCCTGTTTTTGTTCCCATTATCATGTATTGCCAATGTTATTTTGTTTTTGTTTTTGTGTTATATTTTTGTGTTTCCTTTCTTCTTATTGTCCTTATGTATTGTTGCCTCTCCGTGTGTGGTTTTCGGGGCCGGTAGGCTTGTTTTGTGTTGTGTTTCGATGGTTGGGTTGTTGAGTGGGGGTTGGGTACTATGTATTGTGCTGTTGCTCTGTTTGTGCTATCTTGCATTGTGTTTGTGCATATTGTTGTGTTTTTGTTGTGGGCCCTTCAGGCCGGTATTTTGTGTATTTGTAATTTTGTGATTTTGTAATTTGTGACTTTGTGTTCTGTTTATGTTCTCGTTTATTGTACTTATACGCATGCAGGCATGAAAAAAAAAAAAAAAAAATGACTTTTTCTTACATTAAGTAGATTTTACTTCTACTAATTTTAGGCAAACTCAACGATTGTTTCTATTAAATAATTAATAAATTTATTAATTATTAGTTTTTGCCAAGTGCGAGTATCAATCACTCTGCCCATTTCGGGGACCTCTGACAAACCACCAGCTTCCTGTTCTCGTCGTTAATTACGCATATTAAACATTTAAATTTTTTATATTTTTATTATCATTATTAATAATTAAATTTACTAATAAACTGTTATCACCATAGCGTGTTTAAAACCTTGAGACGAAAATTGAGAGTTAATTAGGTGATGCTATTATTCGTATGAAGTATTAAAACGATTTCTGCATATGTAAGTGTTTGTAAATCACTAGACTAGACTATTTCTTGTGATTTGTGATAAGTGATTTCTAGACTAATTTCTCCTAGCAACAGCTGTGTGAATTTATGTAAACAAGTAAGAGGTGTTTTGACCAATGAGACGCGTCGTTACAAAGCGCCTTTACGTTCAAGATCTAACCAAATACGACGACAACAACAAACGCGACGTTGCCATTCTGTTCTTTTCAAGAAACTTGGGTGGGGGGGGGGGGTAAAGGAATACTTTTTCTTGACTGTATCAAGGTCATTCCTGCATACAATTCCCATCTCCACACACAACCTTCCCCCCCCCCCCCCCCGTCTCCACACACACACACACACACACACACACACACACACACACACACACACACACACACACACACACACACACACACACACACACACACATCCCCAGGAAGCAGCCCGTATAATCAGTTTAACTCCCAGGTACCTATATACTGCTAGGTGAACAGCACATCAGGGTGAAAGAAACATTACCTATTTGTTTCCACTTCGGCCGTTAATGGAACCCGGACCATTAAGACAACGAATCCCGAGCGCTCGCCACTCAGCCGCGAGGCCCATGTGTGTGTGTGTGTGTGTACTCACCTAATTCACCTAATTGTGCTTACGGGGGTTGAGCTTTGGCTCTTTGGTTCCGCCTCTGAACTGTCAATCAACTGGTGTACAGATTCCTGAGCCTACTGGGCTCTATCATATCTACATTTAAATCTGTGTATGGAATCCGCCTCCACCACATCTGTGCCTAATGCATTCCATCTGTTAACTACTCTGACACTGAAAAAGTTTTTTCTAATGTCCCTGTGGCTCATTTGGGTAATCAGTTCCCACCTGTGTCATCTTGTTCACGTACCGCCAGTGTTGAATAGTTTATCCTTGTCTACCCTGTCAATTCCCCTGAGGATTTTGTAGGTAGTGATCATGTCTCCCTTCACTCCTCTGTCTTTCAGTCTCGTAAGGTGCATTTCCCGCATCCTTTCCTCGTAACTCATGGAACTCTTAGTTCTGGGACTAGTCTAGTGGCATACCTCTGAACTTTTTCCAGCTTCGTCTTGTGCTTGACAAGTTACGGGCTCCATGCTGGGGCCACATACTCCAGGCTTGGTCTTACGAATGTGGTGTACAATATTCTGAACGATTCCTTACACAGGTTCCTGAAGGCTGTTCTGATGTTAGCCAGCCTCGCATATGCCGCAGACATAATTATTTTTATGTGGGTTTCAGGAGACAGGTTTGGTGTCATATCAATTTCTAGATCTTTCTCTATGTCCGTTTCATTAAGTACTTCATCTCCTATTCTGTATCTTGTGTCTGGCTTCCTGTTTCCACCGCCTAGTTTCATTGCTTTGCATTTACTCGGGTTAAACTTTAGCAGTCATTTGTTGGACCATTCATTCAATCTGTCCAGGTCGTCCTGTAGCCTCCTACTATCATTCTCTGTTTCAATTCTCCTCATAATTTTAGCATCATCAGCAAACATTGGGAGAAACCTTTCTACACCCTATGGGAGGTCCTTTACATATATCAGAAACGGTATTGGTCCAAGGACTGACTCCTTCGGGACTCCACTTGTGACGTCACGCCAATCAGAGACCTCACCCCTCACAGTGACTCGTTGTCTTCTGTTACTTAGGTACTCCCTTATCCAACGGAGTACCTTACCTTTCACTCCAGCCTGCATCTCCAGCATTTTCACTAGCCTCGTGTGTGGTACTGTTTCAAAGGCTTTTTTGACAATCCCAAAAAATGCAGACTGGCCACCCCTCTCTTTCTTACCTGATTTTTTTTCCTGGTCGTAGAATTCAATTAGCCCTGTGAGGCAGGACTTGCCCTCCCTGACCCCATGTGTTACAAAGTTCTTTCGCTCTAGATGTTCCACTAGCATTCTTCGCACAATCTTCTCCATCAGCTTGCATGGCAGGCCAATACTCCATCTGGGCCAATGTGTGTACTTACCTAAATGCCTAATTGTACTTAGCTATTTGTGCTTGTGGGGGTTGAGCTCTGGCTCTCTGGTCCCGCACCACACAACCGTTAATCAACAGGTGTACTTGTTCCTGAGCCTATTGGGCTCTATCATATCTACACGTGAAGCTGTGTATGGAGTCAGCCTCCACGAAATCACTTCCTAATGCAAGTCCATTTGTCTATTACTCTGACACTGAAAAAAATCTTTCTAACGTCTCTATGGCTCATTTGGGCACTAAATTTCCACCTGTGTCCCCCTAGTGCGTGTGCCCCTTGCGTTAAAAAGTCTGTCTTTATCTACCCTATCAATTCCTCTGAGAATCTTGTATGTGGTGATCATGTCCCCTCTAACTCTTCTGTCTCTCAGTGACGTGAGGTTCATTTCCCGAAGTCTTTCCTCATAGCTCATACCCCTCAGTTCTGGTACTAGTCTGGTGGCAAACCGTTGAACCTTTTCCAGTTTAGTCTTATGTGTGACTAGATATGGACTTCATGCTGGAGCCGCATACTCCAGGATTGGTCTGACATATGTGGTATATAATGTTATGAAAGATTCCTTACACAAGTTTCTAAAGCCCGTTCTTATGTTAGCCAACCTGGCATATGCCGCTGATGTTATCCTCCTGATATGAGCTTCAGGGGATAGGTCTGGCGTGATATCAACCCCCAGGTCTTTCTCTCTGACTCTTGCAGGATTTCTTCTCCCAAATGATACCTTGTATCTGGTCTCCTACTCCCTACACCTATCTTCATTACATTACATTTGCTTGAGTTAAACTCTAACAACGATTTGTTCGACCATTCCTGTCGCTTGCCCGGTCTTCTTGAAACCTCAAGATGTCCTCCTCTGTCTTAATCCTTCTCATAATTTTGGTGTCGTCAGCAAACATTGAGAGGAATGAGTCTATACCCTCTGGGAGAGGGTATAGACTCATTTCATACATTCCCTATTAAACCATGGATTCTTCTTTTGCTTCTCGTTTTTTTCCTGTCGGGCCGGAATAAAACTGTTTACCGCCTCATGACACTTATGGGAGACATAGGACATCATGTCTTGTAGGGACGTAGTTCTGAGTTCTGTGTCCCATGGTATATCCCTTAGGAATTTATTCACCTCCTCATAGTTTCCCTTTCGGTACGCTAGCTCTTTGTTTCCCAGTTCATTTTTGGGGGAGATAATTCCTAGCTCAACCAGGTACTCAAAGTTCAATTCACAATGATCACTCATTCCCTAGGGGCTTCCAACTTAACTTCCCTTATATCCGACTCATTTAGGGTAAATATCCAACCCGTCCTCGACTCAAGTCCATTACATCCAGCGGTCGACCCCCACAGACGCATTCATAAATTTAAATATGCTGTTCATTCAAAACGGGAATTTTCTCAAGTATAAATTAATATTATAATATTTTAGCATATTGTGCATATATAGGCATACGTTAGGTTAGGTTAGGTGTTTAGGTTCTGTAGGCGATTATTTGTATTTGTAGTACGTGGGTGAAGCATTTATAGCGTTGTGATTCGAACAAAATTCGTCAGTGAAACACTTGTTCCGGATATGTTCGAACGTCAGCAGTTGTGAGTCGTGTGTAAACCGCTTTTCATTCATAAACAGGGGGTTTGGCGGGTGCATGGAATCACTTTTGGATCTTTGTTTGGATGACGGGCTGAAATATCAGATCAAGCAAAGCTGGTTCATCCTCTCCTCTCATTGTTGTCGGTTCCTTGACATGTTGACTTTGCAAGTTTCTTGATGCCACGTCCAGCAGCTTAGCTCTCCATGTGTTTGGTCCTCCATGTGGGTCTCTGTTCTCCGAATCTATCTTCCCATGGTTGAAATCGCTCATGATTAGTAGTCTGGATCCGTCCTGCTAGCCACAGAAGCTGCTCTCTGTATTATATTGATGGTGGCCATGTTGTTTCTATCATATTCCTGCCTGGGTCTTCTGTCATTTGATAGTGGGTTATATATGACTACTACTATAATTTTCTGTCCTCCAGTTGTTATGGTGTCGTCATGGTGTATATGTCTTCACTGAAACCTTCACAGCTCTAATTAATCATCTCTTCAAAACTCCAACCTTTTCTTATGAGCAAAGCTACACCACCTCCTGCTCTCCCTTCTCTCTCTCTTTCCTCACTACATAGTAGTCCTGTGGAAACACTGCATTTGTTGTTGTTTTCGTTAGCTTTGTTTCTGTGAGTGCTTTTATGTCTGGGTTTCCTTCCCGTGCCCATTCTCCGAGTTCATTTGTTTTATTTGTAATCCCATCTATGTTAGTGTACATTGCCTTGAAGCTCACTTTCTTTTGTTTATTTCCTTGTTCCCTTTTGGTGAGCATTCTGCTGGTGGGGAAAGCTGTTCCCTGGGTGTAAAGATCTGTGAGGTAGTTTGCAGGGTCCCAGAGATTTTGAAGTGGAGGGTGGGGGTTCAAGGCAAAGGGGGACAGGTAGGGTATGGGGTAAGGAGATAAAGGGGACATGGAGGATACTGGGTGAGGGTAGAGGAGGGATAGGAAGGGTATGGGATGAAGGGGGAAGGGAGACAGGGGGGCAGGCAGGATGGGGAACATGGTGGGAATGGGGGAGGGGTGACAGGGTCGGAATGGGGTGGGGGGGAGGTAGGGTCGGGTGAGGATTTGAGTGACGGCAGGTAGGGTGAGGGGGAAGGGAGGGTTTCTATGCAGAGGGGGTGGAGGTGTTGCCCTCCCCTCTGGTATTGTTGGGATGCTGGTTGTAGTTTCCCCTCATGTTTTTGGGACTGTTGTGTTGGGGGCTGTGATTTCCTGGTTTACTCCTCTCTCCCTGCGCTTCCTCCTTGGCTCTGCGGCCCTGGTTCTTTCCTCCTGTGTCCGGTCCCTCTGCAGGAATACTTTTTTTGTATTCCTCCTCATACTGCAGATGACTCTTCCTTTCTAGAATAGCCTCCTTCGTGGTCTTGTTTGTAAATACCACTTTTACCAGTCGGTTTCTGTCCTTGTTGTACCAGGCCTAACCTGAAAACCTTCCAAATGTTTTCTTCAGCCCCTTCCCTCTGTAACCCCTTCAGTATCCCATGTACTGCCTCTCTGTCCTTGCTATTCCATTCCTGCCTATTGGATCCTTCCTGTTCTTTGATGCCTACAACTACCACTGATCATTTTCTTTCCATCAGCTGACTGGTGCACCCTTGCTGCTTCAAGGGAGGTAGATGCTTGCATTGCTACCTCCCTCACTGTGTCCATTGCTTCTGAGTTCTTTCTCAGTATGTCCGCAAATGTTTCAGGTACAGAGGCATTTCCTTCCAATGCAACATACCCACCTTCCCTTTGGATGATAATCTGTTGCTCAGCCTCTTTATTTTTCTCTGTGAGGGATTTGATCTCCTCCCTTGCTGATGTCAGCTCACTTTGCAGGTTGTTAATTGTAATCCTCATTTCATGCATCTCCCTTCTGAATTCCTCCAAAACTTGGGCTAACATTTCCTTCGTTTTGTCACCTTGACTATTCCCTGTGTCCCTCTTGCGTCCTCCTGACATCTTGCTGCGTAATCTTCAGAGAGAGCAAGAGAGAGAAAAAGGGAGCAAGAGAGAGAGAGAGGGCAAGAGAGAGAGCAAGAAAGATAGGGAGAGTGCGAGAGAGAGAGGGGGAGAGTATGATGAACAGACCACCACACTACAAGGTGAAGGGACGACAACGTTCGGTCCGTTATGGACCATTCTCGACAATCGACTTGAGAAGGGTCCAGGATGGACCGAAATGTCGTCGTCCCATCACCTTCTAGTGTGTGGTCTTGTCATCATCACCATGTAGCCAATACATCACCAGCAAAACATCATCACCTGACCAATACATCACCAGCAAAACACTAACCTGCCAATACATCACTAGCAAAACATCACCACATGTCCAATACATCACCATCAAAACATCACCACCTGGGCCGATACATCACCATCAAAACATCACCATCTGGGCAATACTTCACAATCAAAACATCGCCACCTGGTCAAAACATCACCAGCAAAACATCACCACTTGACCAATTCATCACCACCTGGCATATATATCACCAGCAAAACATCTGCACCTGACCAATACATCACCTGCAAAACATCACCACCAGGCCAATACATCACCAGCAAAACTTCCCCACCTCTGCAATACATCACCAGTAAAACATCACCACCAACCCAATGCATCACCAGCAAACATCACAACCTAACCAATACATCACCAGCGGAACATAACCACCTGGCCATTACATCACCAGCAAACATCACCACCTGCCCAATACAACACCAGCAGAACATCACCACCTGACCAATACATTATCAGCGAACATCACCTGGCCAAAACATCACCAGCAAAACATCACCATCTGACCAATACATCACTCGCAAAAACATCACCACCTAGTCAATACATCACCACCTAGCTAATACGTCACTAGCAAAACATCACCACCTAACCAATTCATCACCAGTAAAACATCACCACCTAGCTAATACATCACCAGCAAAACATCACCATCTGGCCAATATATCACCAGCAAACATGACCACCTGGCCAATACATCACCAGCAAAAACATCACCACCTGGCCAATATCACCAGCAAACATCAGCACCTGACCAATACATCACCACCTGGCCAATACCTCACCAGGAAAACATCACCACCTGGCCAATACATCACCAGCAAAACATCACGACCTGGCCAATACATCACCAGCAAACATCACAACCTAACCAATACATCACCAGCGGAACATTACCTGACCATTACATTACCAGCAAACATCACCACCTGGCCAATACATCACCAGCAAACATCACAACCTAACCAATACATCACCAGCGGAACATCACCTGGCCATTACATTACCAGCAAACATCACCACCCAGCCAATACATCACCAGCAAATCATCACCACCTGACCAACACATTATCAGCGAACATCACCACCTGACCAATATATCACCAGCAAAACATCACCACCAAGCAAATACATCACCAGCAAAACATCAACACCTAGCGGGCGATGAGTCACCATAACGTGTCTAAAGTATGATGACCAGACCACACACTAGAAGGTGAAGGGACGACGACGTTTCGGTCCGTTATGGACCATTCTCGACAATCGACTTGAGAATGGTCCAGGACGGACCGAAACGTCGTCGTCCATTCACCTTCTAGTGTGTGGTCTGGTCATCATCACCACCTAGACAATACAATCACCAGCAAAACATCACCACCTGACCAATACATCACCAGCAAAAACACTACCTGGCCAATACATCACCAGCAAAACATCACCACATGTCCAATACATCACCATCAAAACATGACCACCTGGCCAATACATCACCATCAAAACATCACCATCTGGCCAATACATCACAATAAAAACATCGCCACCTGGTGAAAACATCACCACCTGACTAATACATCACCAGCAAAACATCACCACTTGACCAATTCATCACCACCAAAGCACCACGACTCCGCCCCTGCGGTCTGTTTCGTCGCTTCCACCGGTTTCTGCACCTGTTTCCGACTCTGCGCCTCTTTTGCCTTCGACGTCTCTGCAGGCTCCCTCACCTATGTTGGACCCTTCTCCTCCTACGGCTGCGCCTGTTCCTTCTTCTGTCTCCTCTGTGAGTGGCGGTCTCGTCCCCTGTGTTGTTGAGGCTGCCATTCTGCGGGGTCGTGCTACCCCTGATGGGGGGCAGTCTACCGCTGGCTCTTCTCAGGTACCTCCTGCAGGGGTGACAGCTTCGATGATCAACGGCCTTGTCCCAAGCGTTCACGCACGGATGCGGGTGCTTCGCCTCTTCGATCATGGGCAGAGGAATGTGAGGATGCAGCGAGTGTCGATGTTTCTTCTGCGAGCTGTTCCTCTGTGGAGTGCGAGGATGGTGCGTCTGGTGCTGGTGTGGGCCCTGATGTGGCTCCTGCTGTAGGGGTGGGGGCCGGTGTGGGGCCGGTACCTCTTGCTTCGGGTGCGTCTCCCACGTCGGATGGTTCTCGTGGCGGTCTCGTCCCCTGTGTTGTTGAGGCTGCCATTCTGCGGGGTCGTGCTACCCCTGATGGGGGGCAGTCTACCGCTGGCTCTTCTCAGGTACCTCCTGCAGGGGGTGACAGCTTCGATGATCAACGGCCTTGTCCCAAGCGTTCACGCACGGATGCGGGTGCTTCGCCTCTTCGATCATGGGCAGAGGAATGTGAGGATGCAGCGAGTGTCGATGTTTCTTCTGCGAGCTGTTCCTCTGTGGAGTGCGAGGATGGTGCGTCTGGTGCTGGTGTGGGCCCTGATGTGGCTCCTGCTGTAGGGGGTGGGGGCCGGTGTGGGGCCGGTACCTCTTGCTTCGGGTGCGTCTCCCACGTCGGATGGTTCCGATTCCATGTGGGGGGTGGTTCCCCCTTGCGGCGTTGAGAGTGGACGTGGCGACCTGAAGATGGTCTTGAAGAGAGCTGCGCGCTTTGAGGGTTCCGTGCCCCATCTCCTGTCCCCTGTTTCGTCGGCGGCGGTTCTGCCGCCCCACACATCTCCGGCCGTTTCTTTTGTGTCTCCTGCATTGTCAGGGGCGGTGTTGCAGCCTCCGCCCGCTATTCCGGTGTCTCCTGCTTCCTCGGCGGAGGTGCCCATGCCGCCCAAGACGGGTTCTTCGTCTTTTCTGTACCGTGGTTGGGCGAGGACCGCTTCCGCCGGATGTAGAGATTCCCGAGTATATGGAGTACCTGCGGTGTCGTGAGGGCCGCTCACCTACCGAACTGGAGTATTTAATATGGAAGGCTTATAAACGGAAGTATCCGCCGTGGCAGTTTCCTGAGAAATACCTTCCTCGTTGACTGTTGTGTGAGAAATACCCTCCTCGTTGACTGTTGTGTATTGTGGGGTTACTTGCGCCTGGGTGCGTGGGTGTGGGGAGGGGTGGGGTTGTGTGTGTGTGTGTCTGGGTCGGGGGGTTTTGTTTTCCGGTTCCTGCGTGTTCCAGTTTTTGCGTGTTTGTGTCTTTCTGTATATGTTCTGTGTGGTTTTATATTTCCAGCTCTGTGTGTAGTATGCGTGGCTGGTGTGCTATTGTGCTGATGTAGTAGTGTGTTTAGTGTGGTGGTGGTATATTTTGTATTTGTGTTCTTAAGGCCTTTTGGTCGTTTGCATGTTTTTGTGCCTTTTGTGTATTTTTTGTTTATTTTTTGTGTTTTTTTGTTTATTTTTTGTACTTACGGTTCCCTGTGTGGTTCTGTTTTCTGTTATTAATGCCTTGTGTCTTGTACTGCTTTTAGCTTGTCTTCTGTGCCCGTGTTGGGGTTTATTATATGTTTTGTATCTTGTATGTTTCACTTTTGATTATTCTTATGTTTGGGTTTTTTTGCCTGTTGTGCTCCTGTATCCTGTATTGTGTATCATGTATGTACTCATGTTTTCTTGTATGTAGCTTTTCCGTTTGTACTTTGTGGTTTCTTTTATATAAAAAAAATAAAAAATTCAACTTTATTTTCCAAGTAGCTGAATCTGTAACAACAAGAACAGCTAGAAAAGTTTAGTTTAGTGTTTAAGCAGACTTCTAAAATTATTCGTGCTTGCTGTGTCAAGACCTGAAAGTGCATTGTGGTCAATAGTGTGGAAGAAGCGTAGCCTGTTCCGACGTAGCCAGGACAGGATACGCCACCACTGCTATACGTGGGTAGAGTGGCAGTGTTTTGGTTAGCCACCTGCTACAGTGCCTTCATCCCTCAAAAAAAAAGGTAAGAAGCTCCTTCACCCTCAAGTGTCACTTTGAATTCAAATGTGATCGATTATGTGATGGTTATATTATACTTGTAGTATATGAGGATGGAAAAGTGTTCAAATTATTTCCTTATATCATAACAATAATGTGCTTTCATACCATTACAGGTCCGAAAGGTCTTCAAAGAACCGAAAGTACCAATTTTGAGGTACGTTCTTATTTCATTCTGTATTCTAAGCGCATTTATTAAGATTTAACAAACCCGGGTGTGAAAGCTGTTTACCACTTTCAGACGTGCTGTAATTACAGTTATGAAGACTTAAGTGCCCAAGGATGCTGTACTCGCCTCGTAAGATAACTCTCTCGGGAACACTGGAGTTTAACGCATTCATTGTGCTTAATTAACAAAGATAGATAAATTAACCCCGATTGTTGTTCTATTAGGGGGGAGGTTGGTGGGCCCTGGGAAGCAGGACTGACTGGTAGGGAGAGAGGGGAAGTAGACGTTGTGTGCGTGTGATGAGTCACACGGACACTGTGTGACTCATTACTGTGAGCACAATGACTCATCATCGTGAGTCACGAGATAGATTGTGAGTTGAGGATTGTGAATTGACGGATTGTGAGTTGTAGATTGTAAGTTGAGAGGGTTGGCTGCAGGGACATACATCCCTCCTTCCCTAGTATTGCAAGGGGTTTTAAAGGTCTAGGTAACTATGCTGGAGCTTTGGTGTGTATTTGTATGATGGAGCTTTTTTGTGAATATGTGTGTGTCTGCAAAATGGAAACCAAGACTTGAAAATACTGTTTTTAGTTACTAGTTACATATTCATATTGTCACTGGTGTTAGTTTATTTACTGATTCTTTATTCGGAAATATAGTCATCATATATTAGGCTAATATGTGATGACTATATAATAATAAACATCTGATTGTAAATAATCAAATCATTTTATGGAACATTGATATCTGTTTAGTAATATTTAATGATTATAATATTTATAATTATCTCATTCATTATATAAATACTGAACAGAGATATTGATTATAAATGATTAGTAAACCAAAAATACAATTGTTTCTACGTTCGAAAAGCGAAACAGTAATATATGAAACACCGAAAAATGTCATGTCTATTAAACTGTAGGTTTTTACTTCTATAAAACTCTAAGGGTTTTAATTACAACATAGATATAAATCTTTCCACGAAGCAATTTTACATAGTATTCCAGAAGTGAAAGTTTACATTAACGTAGTGTATATAATCAACCCGCTCTCGCAATTTCTTACAGTCAATATTGACTTATTTAATACGTGCATATGTGACATACTAAACATACTAGTTTACCTTGAAAAGCTTCATATAAAACACCGACCTTACCTAACCTTCTTAGTATGTTAAGATAAGCATCTTATTGCTTCATAATTACAATTATTACTTAAACTATACCTACAATAGGTTAAGTAATAATTGTAATTAAGAAGCAATAAGATGCTTATCTTAACATACTAAGAAGGTTAGGTAAGGTCGGTGTTTTCTATGAAACTTTTCAAGGTAAACTAGTATGTTTAGTATGTCACATATGCACGTATTTAATAAGTCAATATTGACTATACGAAAGTGCGAGAATGGGTTGATATAATATACTGTAGCTTAATGTGATCAATATACCATAGGATTAGTATATTCAGTATACTATGGTTTTTATCCATTATAAAATGGGTAAGAATAGTTGATAATGTATACTTTGCTTATTATATATAATATTGCTAGGTACGTTCAACATGCTATAAATGCGTATATTCGACATTGTATGGGTGTGCATTGAATATATCCATGGGTTGGTATATTTATTATACAATGGCTTAGTATATTCAGAATTGTATGGGATAGAATTCCAATGTAACAATTGGTTGCAGTTGAGTCATTGTTAATCATATAACGTAGCTCCCGATCAAATTATAAAAAAGACAACACCTTTATATGCGAGTAATAGATATGCGTTATTCGTTACGGTTCTAAACTTAATGGAATTAGTTACATGTCTATATACCAAAACAATGAATTTGGCGGTATGCACCACTTTTAGTGTTTTAGGATGTGCACCATATTCTTTTTTTTAGAAGAAATTAATACAAAAATTATTTATTAAAGGCGAGGGGAAGGGTGGAAGAGAGACCACTTTATTATATTTTAATGCTCTTATATTAATGGGATCAATAAGATACAGTTATTCGACGTCTGATTTATGTGCAAGATAAGTTGCAGGTCAGGTTTTCTTTGAAAAGGCTCAATGAATGCATTTAGAAAGTTACTACTTCCAGAAATGTATGTCTTTAGAAAGAGGCTGAGTCAAATTCCGTGTACACAGGTCACTAGGTCATAAAACCACACTTTTAACTGGTTTTAAAGCCATTATTGATGTTTATTTAGTCGTAAGGGCAGCTGCATAGCGCGTAATTTGTCATAATTACCCATGTAGAATTTTATATATCTTTTCACACTGTCGTATGTGCTTGCGTACTCACCTATATGTATTTGTTAGTTTCAGCTTCTGGGCCGTGTCTTTTATTTGCTATATCGATTATTGCAAATGTTACGTATCCTATTACTTTTAATTATTCCTTCTCGTACTATTTCCACTTTCTCACTACACTTACAGGAATAAGTGATTTATTACATCCACAGAGATCATTTAAACTTTTAGCATTTCGTTACTTGTCTACTTCGGCAATGCCTTGAAGAATTTTGTATGTCGTAATCATGTCTCCTCATTTTCTTGACATTTTTATGAGTGATTAGGTCTAGATCTCTCAGCTTTTCCTTGTATTTCAGTCCTCTTCTCTCAGGGACCTGTCTTGGCACAATTGTTTTGATGTTCACAATTTTTATGTTGTGTGTTAACTGGGAAGTATTTCACACTACTGGTTAGTATTTTAGTTCTAATTTAACAAAGGCATTGAACAATGTCTTGGAAGTTTCCAGTCTGAGGAGTATGAGGATTAGGCGAATGTTTGCCACCTATACCTATGCGGATGAGTTTAACTTATTTTATTATTTGAGTAAGTTTAACCTAATTTAATAGGATTGTAATATTTGCATACCCTATTTTCGATACTTGTCTCTTATTTATGTTAGGCATTTGCCATTCCATCATCATATACTCTGCCTGTTGTCCACGTTTCCCTATCTCGTATATTAATCCCTTGCATTTACTTGGATTAAAGTCAAACAGCCATTTCTTTAAGAATCTTTCAAAAGTGTTTAATTCCACGTGGAGTTTTAACTGGGAGAGTATAGTTCTTGTCTGTTGTTATTCCTCCCGATGACTCTAAACATCGTTGCAAAGATTGAGTGTACTCAACTAGTTGTTCTCACCTAGTTGTGCTTGTGGGGGTTGAGCTCTGGCTCTTTGGTTCCGCCTCTCAACTGTCAGTCAACTGTTGTACAGGTTTCCTGAGCCTACTGGGCTCTATCATATCTACACCTGAAACTGTGTATGGAGTCAGCCTCCACCACATCACTTCCTAATGCATTCCATTTGTCAACAACTCTGACACTAAAAAAGTTCTTTCTAATATCTCTGTGGCTCATTTGGGAGCTCAGTTTCCACCTGTGTCCCCTTGTGCATGTGCCCCTTGTGTTAAATAGCCTGTCTTTATCTACCCTATCAATTCCCTTGAGAATCTTGAATGTGGTGATCATCTCCCCCCTAACTCTTCTGTTTTCCAGCGAAGTGAGGTTTAATTCCCGTAGTCTCTCCTCGTAGCTCATACCTCTCAGCTCGGGTACTAGTCTGATGGCAAATCTTTGAACCTTTTCCAGTTTAGTCTTACCCTTGACTAGATATGGACTCCATGCTGGGGCTGCATACTCCAGGATTGGCCTGACATATGTGGTATACAAAGTTCTAAATAATTCTTTACACAAATTTCTGAATGCCGTTCGTATGCTGGCCAGCCAGGCATATGCCGCTGACGTTATCCTCTTGATATGTGCTGCAGGAGACAGGTCTGGCGTGATATCAACTCCCATGTCTTTATCTTTCTCTGACTTCTGAAGAATTTCCTCTCCCAGATGATATCTTGTATTTGGCCTCCTGCTCCCTACACCTATCTTCATTATATTACATTTGGTTGGGTTAAACTCTAACAACCACTTGTTCGACCATTCCTGCAGTTTGTCTAGGTCTTCTTGAAGCCTCAAACAGTCCTCTTCTGTCTTAATCCTTCTCATAATTTTGGCATCGTCCGCAAACATTGAGAGAAATGAATCTATACCCTCCGGGAGATCATATACATATATCAGAAACAAGATAGGACCGAGTACAGAGCCCTGTGGGACTCCACTGGTGACTTAACGCAAATCGGAGGTCTCACCCCTCATCGTAACTCTCTGCTTCCTATTGCTTAGGTACTCCCTTATCCACTGGAGCACCTTACCAGCTACACCTGCCTGTCTCTCCAGCTTATGTACCAGCCTCTTATGCGGTACTGTGTCAAAGGCTTTCCAACAATCCAAGAAAATGCAGTCCGCCCAGCCCTCTCTTTCTTGCTTAATCTGTGTTACCTGGTCATAGAATTCTATTAAGCCGGTCAGGCAAGATTTACCCTCCCTGAACCCATGTTGTCGATTTGTCACGAAGTCCCTTCTCTCCAGATGTGCTACCAGGTTTTTTCTCACGATCTTCTCCATCACCTTGCATGGTATGTGTGTATGTGTGTGTGTGTGTGTGTGTGTGTGTGTGTGTGTGTGTGTGTGTGTGTGTGTGTGTGTACTCACCTAATTGTACTCACCTAATTGTGCTTGCGGGGGTTGAGCTCTGGCTCTTTGGTCCCACCTCTCAACCGTCAATCAACTGGTGTACAGATTCCTGAGCCTATTGGGCTCTATCATATCTACATTTGAAACTGTGAATGGAGTCAGCCTCCACCACATCACTTCCTAATGCATTCCATTTGCTAACTACTCTGACACTGAAAAAGTTCTTCCTAACGTCTCTGTGGCTCATTTGGGTACTCAGCTTCCACCTGTGTCCCCTTGTTCGCGTCCCACCAGTGTTGAAAAGTTCATCCTTGTTTACCCGGTCGATTCCCCTGAGGATTTTGTAGGTTGTGATCATGTCCCCCCTTACTCTTCTGTCTTCCAGTGTCGTGAGGTGCATTTCCCGCAGCCTTTCCTCATAACTCATGCCTCTTAGTTCTGGGACTAGTCTAGTGGCATACCTTTGGACTTTTTCCAGCTTCGTCTTGTGCTTGACAAGGTACGGGCTCCATGCTGGGGCCGCATACTCCAGGATTGGTCTTACATATGTGGTGTACAAGATTCTGAATGATTCCTTACACAGGTTCCTGAACGCCGTTCTGATGTTAGCCAGCCTCGCATATGCCGCAGACGTTATTCTCTTTATGTGGGCTTCAGGAGACAGGTTTGGTGTGATATCAACTCCTAGATCTTTCTCTCTGTCTGTTTCATTAAGTACTTCATCTCCTATTCTGTATCCTGTGCCTGGCCTCCTGTTTCCACTGCCTAGTTTCATTACTTTGCATTTACTCGGGTTGAACTTCAACAGCCATTTGTTGGACCATTCACTCAGTCTATCCAGGTCATCTTGTAGCCTCCTACTATCATCCTCTGTTTCAATCCTCCTCATAATTTTTGCATCGTCGGCAAACATTGAGAGGAACGAATCTATACCCTCTGGGAGATCATTTACATATACCAGAAACAGTATAGGTCCAAGGACTGACCCCTGCGGGACTCCACTTGTGACGTCTCGCCAATCTGAGACCTCACCCCTCACACAGACTCGTTGTCTCCTGTTGCTTAGGTATTCCTCTATCCACCGGAGTACCTTCCCTCTCACTCCAGCCTGCATCTCCAACTTTCGCACTAGCCTCTTGTGTGGCACTGTATCAAAGGCTTTCTGACAATCCAAAAATATGCAGTCTGCCCACCCTTCTCTTTCTTGCCTTATTTTTGTTGCCTGGTCGTAGAATTCAAGTAACCCTGTGAGGCAGGACCTGCCATCCCTGAACCCATGTTGATGCTGTGTTACAAAGTTCCTTCGCTCCAGATGCTCCACTAGTTTTTTTCGCACAATCTTCTCCATCAGCTTGCATGGTATGCAGGTTAGGGACACTGGCCTGTAGTTCAGTGCCTCCTGTCTATCCCCTTTCTTGTATATCGGGACTACGTTAGCTGCTTTCCAAGTATCTGGCAGTTCCCCTGTTGCCAGTGATTTGTTATACACTATGGAGAGTGGTAGGCTCAGTTCTCTTGCTCCTTCCTTTAGAACCCAAGGGGAGATTCCATCTGGGCCTATAGCCTTCGTCACGTCCAACTCTAGTAAACACTTCCTTACTTCCCCACTGGTAATCTCAAACTCTTCCAGTGGTTCCTGGTTAGCTATTCCCTCACTTACCTCTGGAATTTCTCCTTGTTCTAAGGTGAAGACCTCCTGGAATTTCTTATTCAATTCCTCACACACTTCCTTGTCATTTGTAGTGAATCCTTCCACCCCTATCCTTAATCTCATAACCTGTTCCTTTACTGTTGTTTTTCTCCTAATGTGGCTATGCAACAATTTAGGCTGAGTCTTTGCCTTGCTTGCGATGTCATTTTCGTATTGTGTCATTTTATATTTATATTTATATATGTCAGATGTCATTTTATATTTGTGTGTGTGTGTGTGTGTGTTTGTGTGTGTGTTAGCCTGTTTGTGCTCTTGAAAAAATAAATGGCACTTTGTAATTTAGTAATATATTTGCAGGACGAATAATAAACACGCTTTATGCAACTTAGTAATTTATTGCACAGTATAAATGGTCATAAACTACGGAAATGCTCTCAGAACACAGACCAAATGTGTAGGAGCGAGGTGTGGCTCACAACCTGGGAGGACTCAAAGTATGGGAAGACTCACGATATGGAAGGACTCGCCACCTGGGAGGACTCACAACATGGGAGAACTGGCATTGCACGCTAATAGAAGCCGCTATATTAGCGTGCCGCTAATAACACCATCTTTTCCTTAACGTGTCTTGCAAATAAGTTAATTGCCACTGTGCTGCCACTCAGGTACTTGGGTCCAGGTGTCTATATACCTCTCGTTAGCAGCCGGAAGAGGCTTGTTACCTATGTGCTACCTCATGCTGTGTCCAGGTAACGATTCAATTATTATTATTCATCAGGAACTGGGCTTGTCAAAGAGGGTAATTATTACTGATTGTTAACTGTTTACCCCTTTAATTTAGTTATGTTCATGTGGGTTGCAGTTAACTTAGTTGTTATCTTCTATTTAAGTTTTGTAAAGTACCATATTGTTACTTTACCTGCTGCATTCTTTACTGTAATTAGGCTGGTTCCCAGTGAGGCCTAATTACAGTTATTCGTTAATTACAGGTTATACATTAATACTTATTTCATATATTTTACTTATAAAAATATTTTATATTTACCATCTATAATATATTTATCATTTGACTTTTACTTGGATTGCCTCGTTGGCCACCAGGGGGGTTCAGACATGCCCGCCTGACCTGCCAGTTGTTGCTTGAGTTGCGAGAGGGAGGGTGCTGTTTGGCGTGTCAACGCCATGGGCCCCCCTCCCCCCTGTTGTGCATGTCCAGTCTGTGGGCCTCGAGTTTTCTGATCGAGCTGGCTATCCTGAGGAGGGGCTCGGGCTGTGTGAAATGCTGCAGGTCCCTGTGGTGGTCGTTTATGGCATTGAACTGGTGACTGCCCACAGGGTAATTGTCAAGTTTACATTGGAGGTGTACCGGGCGTTTTTACGTCATTATGAGAGGCAGACCTTGCCCCTGCCGGAAGGTGCAGGGACAGTGACTGTCTCAGATCGCAGTGCTGCCATCACGAATGTTAGCGTGCATGGGGCACCCTTGGAATTCCCGGAGGGGCTGCTGCGGCGTTATTTAGGCTAGTTTGGAGCTGTTGTCAGCGTGCGGTTGCACCTGCTCTCCTCGGGAATGCTAAAGGGTGTGCGGTCGAACATTCGCACCCTGGGAATGAGACTGCTGTCAGACATTCCGTCCTCAGTGAAGCTCCTGGGTTGTTGCATTAGGGTGTATTACGCCCGTCTGCCTCATGTGTGTTATCATTGTCGCCTCTTGGGCCATGAGGCTGCTGGGTGCTCAGTGCCTGCTGATAAACCTCTTCCGTGAGGAGGATTTCCCGCCGTACCTTGTGGAGGAGGCTTCAGTGGATGTGGACGACTCTTTGACTGCTGAAGTACAAACCTGTGTCGCCTGTTGCACCTTCTGTTGCTGTCGCCTCTGCTCCGGAGGTTGTGTCGCCGTCGGGTGCTCATCCTGGCCATGTTGATATCCCTGGTGCTCCCGTGGATATTCCCTCTGTCCTCTGCACGGCTTCCCCGGCTTTATGTTCATCAGCTGTTGCGCCTGTACCTGCGCCATCGCCGTGTGTCCAGGCTGTGCTGGGTACTGGAGTGCCTGTGGGGCCTCCTCCTGTGCTTGACCTGGTTCCCAGTGTGGTTGAGGGTGCTGCGGTTTTGTGGAGAACGTCGGTTCGCCCGGCTTGTGTTACCCGTGTCTCTGGGTCGACATCCGGCTCTGATGATGTGCAGCCGGTGCCCAAGCGTTCCCGGCGTTCTTCTTTTGCCTGGGCTGATGTAGGAGAGTTCAACGACTGTGGATCTTCCGGCGATGGCGGAATGGTTCCGGTTGCGTCGCATTCTTCGGTGGTGGCAGAGGTCCATGTGCCTGCGGCTGCCGGTGAAAGTGTCTCTGGCTTCCCTTCTGGTGTGGTGCCTGTGGACCTTGCTTCGGGTGCGTCGCTCGCGACGGATGGTTCTGGTTCTTCGTGGGGGTGGTCCCCTCTGCTGAGGTTCGTGGTGAGCGTGGTGACCTGGTGGTGGTGTTGAAAAAGGCTGCTCGGTCTGGGGGCTTCGTGCTCCCAGAGTTGGTCCCTGTTTCATCGGCGGCGGTTTTGCCGCCTCTCCCATCTCCGGCCGCCTCTTCTGCATCTCCTGCGGTGTCGGGAGTGGTGTTATCATCTCGGAAGCCTTCGCCGCCTTCTCCTGTGCGTCCGGCGGCGGGACTGTCTCGGCTGCCTACGGACGCTTCTTCGGTATCTTCTGCTTCCAGGGAGGATGTGGTTCGCGAGCCCCTACCTCGTTATGCGACATCTGTCGACCAGCTCCGGGAGCAGTCGTTTCCGCCTGATTTAGTGAATCCTGAGTTTATGCAACCCCCCCCCCCCCCCCCCCGAAAGCAGGGGGATCGTTCCCCTACCGACATGGAGTATTTGATATGGGAGGCCTATAAGAAGAAATATCTTCTATATGAGTTCCCTGAGAAATATTCACCTCCCGTTGAGCTATGTTCTTTCCAGTGATTTATTTTGTTTGCTATGTGTTATGGGGGTGTGTCCGCTTGTGTGCGTGGATGTAGGGTGAGGTTGTGTTTGTGTGGGTGGGCCGGGTTTGTTTTCCCAGTTCCTGTGTGCTCCGTATTTCCGGTTCCTGTGAGTTCCGGTGTGCGCTTGTTTGTGGAGTAGTTGGGTGGCCTCCGGGCTGTTTGTATGACCTTGCCTGTTTTTGTTCCCATTATCATGTATTGCCAATGTTATTTTGTTTTTGTTTTTGTGTTATATTTTTGTGTTTCCTTTCTTCTTATTGTCCTTATGTATTGTTGCCTCTCCGTGTGTGGTTTTCGGGGCCGGTAGGCTTGTTTTGTGTTGTGTTTCGATGGTTGGGTTGTTGAGTGGGGGTTTGGGTACTATGTATTGTGCTGTTGCTCTGTTTGTGCTATCTTGCATTGTGTTTGTGCATATTGTTGTGTTTTTGTTGTGGGCCCTTCAGGCCGGTATTTTGTGTATTTGTAATTTTGTGATTTTGTAATTTGTGACTTTGTGTTCTGTTTATGTTCTCGTTTATTGTACTTATACGCATGCAGGCATGAAAAAAAAAAAAAAAAAAAATGACTTTTTCTTACATTAAGTAGATTTTACTTCTACTAATTTTAGGCAAACTCAACGATTGTTTCTATTAAATAATTAATAAATTTATTAATTATTAGTTTTTGCCAAGTGCGAGTATCAATCACTCTGCCCATTTCGGGGACCTCTGACAAACCACCAGCTTCCTGTTCTCGTCGTTAATTACGCATATTAAACATTTAAATTTTTTATATTTTTATTATCATTATTAATAATTAAATTTACTAATAAACTGTTATCACCATAGCGTGTTTAAAACCTTGAGACGAAAATTGAGAGTTAATTAGGTGATGCTATTATTCGTATGAAGTATTAAAACGATTTCTGCATATGTAAGTGTTTGTAAATCACTAGACTAGACTATTTCTTGTGATTTGTGATAAGTGATTTCTAGACTAATTTCTCCTAGCAACAGCTGTGTGAATTTATGTAAACAAGTAAGAGGTGTTTTGACCAATGAGACGCGTCGTTACAAAGCGCCTTTACGTTCAAGATCTAACCAAATACGACGACAACAACAAACGCGACGTTGCCATTCTGTTCTTTTCAAGAAACTTGGGTGGGGGGGGGGGGTAAAGGAATACTTTTTCTTGACTGTATCAAGGTCATTCCTGCATACAATTCCCATCTCCACACACAACCTTCCCCCCCCCCCCCCCCCGTCTCCACACACACACACACACACACACACACACACACACACACACACACACACACACACACACACACACACACACACACACACACACACACATCCCCAGGAAGCAGCCCGTATAATCAGTTTAACTCCCAGGTACCTATATACTGCTAGGTGAACAGCACATCAGGGTGAAAGAAACATTACCTATTTGTTTCCACTTCGGCCGTTAATGGAACCCGGACCATTAAGACAACGAATCCCGAGCGCTCGCCACTCAGCCGCGAGGCCCATGTGTGTGTGTGTGTGTGTACTCACCTAATTCACCTAATTGTGCTTACGGGGGTTGAGCTTTGGCTCTTTGGTTCCGCCTCTGAACTGTCAATCAACTGGTGTACAGATTCCTGAGCCTACTGGGCTCTATCATATCTACATTTAAATCTGTGTATGGAATCCGCCTCCACCACATCTGTGCCTAATGCATTCCATCTGTTAACTACTCTGACACTGAAAAAGTTTTTTCTAATGTCCCTGTGGCTCATTTGGGTAATCAGTTCCCACCTGTGTCATCTTGTTCACGTACCGCCAGTGTTGAATAGTTTATCCTTGTCTACCCTGTCAATTCCCCTGAGGATTTTGTAGGTAGTGATCATGTCTCCCTTCACTCCTCTGTCTTTCAGTCTCGTAAGGTGCATTTCCCGCATCCTTTCCTCGTAACTCATGGAACTCTTAGTTCTGGGACTAGTCTAGTGGCATACCTCTGAACTTTTTCCAGCTTCGTCTTGTGCTTGACAAGTTACGGGCTCCATGCTGGGGCCACATACTCCAGGCTTGGTCTTACGAATGTGGTGTACAATATTCTGAACGATTCCTTACACAGGTTCCTGAAGGCTGTTTTGATGTTAGCCAGCCTCGCATATGCCGCAGACATAATTATTTTTATGTGGGTTTCAGGAGACAGGTTTGGTGTCATATCAATTTCTAGATCTTTCTCTATGTCCGTTTCATTAAGTACTTCATCTCCTATTCTGTATCTTGTGTCTGGCTTCCTGTTTCCACCGCCTAGTTTCATTGCTTTGCATTTACTCGGGTTAAACTTTAGCAGTCATTTGTTGGACCATTCATTCAATCTGTCCAGGTCGTCCTGTAGCCTCCTACTATCATTCTCTGTTTCAATTCTCCTCATAATTTTAGCATCATCAGCAAACATTGGGAGAAACCTTTCTACACCCTATGGGAGGTCCTTTACATATATCAGAAACGGTATTGGTCCAAGGACTGACTCCTTCGGGACTCCACTTGTGACGTCACGCCAATCAGAGACCTCACCCCTCACAGTGACTCGTTGTCTTCTGTTACTTAGGTACTCCCTTATCCAACGGAGTACCTTACCTTTCACTCCAGCCTGCATCTCCAGCATTTTCACTAGCCTCGTGTGTGGTACTGTTTCAAAGGCTTTTTGACAATCCCAAAAAATGCAGACTGGCCACCCCTCTCTTTCTTACCTGATTTTTTTTCCTGGTCGTAGAATTCAATTAGCCCTGTGAGGCAGGACTTGCCCTCCCTGACCCCATGTGTTACAAAGTTCTTTCGCTCTAGATGTTCCACTAGCATTCTTCGCACAATCTTCTCCATCAGCTTGCATGGCAGGCCAATACTCCATCTGGGCCAATGTGTGTACTTACCTAAAGGCCTAATTGTACTTAGCTATTTGTGCTTGTGGGGGTTGAGCTCTGGCTCTCTGGTCCCGCACCACACAACCGTTAATCAACAGGTGTACTTGTTCCTGAGCCTATTGGGCTCTATCATATCTACACGTGAAGCTGTGTATGGAGTCAGCCTCCACGAAATCACTTCCTAATGCAGTCCATTTGTCTATTACTCTGACACTGAAAAAAATCTTTCTAACGTCTCTATGGCTCATTTGGGCACTAAATTTCCACCTGTGTCCCCCTAGTGCGTGTGCCCCTTGCGTTAAAAAGTCTGTCTTTATCTACCCTATCAATTCCTCTGAGAATCTTGTATGTGGTGATCATGTCCCCTCTAACTCTTCTGTCTCTCAGTGACGTGAGGTTCATTTCCCGAAGTCTTTCCTCATAGCTCATACCCCTCAGTTCTGGTACTAGTCTGGTGGCAAACCGTTGAACCTTTTCCAGTTTAGTCTTATGTGTGACTAGATATGGACTTCATGCTGGAGCCGCATACTCCAGGATTGGTCTGACATATGTGGTATATAATGTTATGAAAGATTCCTTACACAAGTTTCTAAAGCCCGTTCTTATGTTAGCCAACCTGGCATATGCCGCTGATGTTATCCTCCTGATATGAGCTTCAGGGGATAGGTCTGGCGTGATATCAACCCCCAGGTCTTTCTCTCTGACTCTTGCAGGATTTCTTCTCCCAAATGATACCTTGTATCTGGTCTCCTACTCCCTACACCTATCTTCATTACATTACATTTGCTTGAGTTAAACTCTAACAACGATTTGTTCGACCATTCCTGTCGCTTGCCCGGTCTTCTTGAAACCTCAAGATGTCCTCCTCTGTCTTAATCCTTCTCATAATTTTGGTGTCGTCAGCAAACATTGAGAGGAATGAGTCTATACCCTCTGGGAGAGGGTATAGACTCATTTCATACATTCCCTATTAAACCATGGATTCTTCTTTTGCTTCTCGTTTTTTTCCTGTCGGGCCGGAATAAAACTGTTTACCGCCTCATGACACTTATGGGAGACATAGGACATCATGTCTTGTAGGGACGTAGTTCTGAGTTCTGTGTCCCATGGTATATCCCTTAGGAATTTATTCACCTCCTCATAGTTTCCCTTTCGGTACGCTAGCTCTTTGTTTCCCAGTTCATTTTTGGGGGAGATAATTCCTAGCTCAACCAGGTACTCAAAGTTCAATTCACAATGATCACTCATTCCCTAGGGGCTTCCAACTTAACTTCCCTTATATCCGACTCATTTAGGGTAAATATCCAACCCGTCCTCGACTCAAGTCCATTACATCCAGCGGTCGACCCCACAGACGCATTCATAAATTTAAATATGCTGTTCATTCAAAACGGGAATTTTCTCAAGTATAAATTAATATTATAATATTTTAGCATATTGTGCATATATAGGCATACGTTAGGTTAGGTTAGGTGTTTAGGTTCTGTAGGCGATTATTTGTATTTGTAGTACGTGGGTGAAGCATTTATAGCGTTGTGATTCGAACAAAATTCGTCAGTGAAACACTTGTTCCGGATATGTTCGAACGTCAGCAGTTGTGAGTCGTGTGTAAACCGCTTTTCATTCATAAACAGGGGGTTTGGCGGGTGCATGGAATCACTTTTGGATCTTTGTTTGGATGACGGGCTGAAATATCAGATCAAGCAAAGCTGGTTCATCCTCTCCTCTCATTGTTGTCGGTTCCTTGACATGTTGACTTTGCAAGTTTCTTGATGCCACGTCCAGCAGCTTAGCTCTCCATGTGTTTGGTCCTCCATGTGGGTCTCTGTTCTCCGAATCTATCTTCCCATGGTTGAAATCGCTCATGATTAGTAGTCTGGATCCGTCCTGCTAGCCACAGAAGCTGCTCTCTGTATTATATTGATGGTGGCCATGTTGTTTCTATCATATTCCTGCCTGGGTCTTCTGTCATTTGATAGTGGGTTATATATGACTACTACTATAATTTTCTGTCCTCCAGTTGTTATGGTGTCGTCATGGTGTATATGTCTTCACTGAAACCTTCACAGCTCTAATTAATCATCTCTTCAAAACTCCAACCTTTTCTTATGAGCAAAGCTACACCACCTCCTGCTCTCCCTTCTCTCTCTCTTTCCTCACTACATAGTAGTCCTGTGGAAACACTGCATTTGTTGTTGTTTTCGTTAGCTTTGTTTCTGTGAGTGCTTTTATGTCTGGGTTTCCTTCCCGTGCCCATTCTCCGAGTTCATTTGTTTTATTTGTAATCCCATCTATGTTAGTGTACATTGCCTTGAAGCTCACTTTCTTTTGTTTATTTCCTTGTTCCCTTTTTGGTGAGCATTCTGCTGGTGGGGAAAGCTGTTCCCTGGGTGTAAAGATCTGTGAGGTAGTTTGCAGGGTCCCAGAGATTTTGAAGTGGAGGGTGGGGGTTCAAGGCAAAGGGGGACAGGTAGGGTATGGGGTAAGGAGATAAAGGGGACATGGAGGATACTGGGTGAGGGTAGAGGAGGGATAGGAAGGGTATGGGATGAAGGGGGAAGGGAGACAGGGGGGCAGGCAGGATGGGGAACATGGTGGGAATGGGGGAGGGGTGACAGGGTCGGAATGGGGTGGGGGGGAGGTAGGGTCGGGTGAGGATTTGAGTGACGGCAGGTAGGGTGAGGGGGAAGGGAGGGTTTCTATGCAGAGGGGGTGGAGGTGTTGCCCTCCCCTCTGGTATTGCTGGGATGCTGGTTGTAGTTTCCCCTCATGTTTTTGGGACTGTTGTGTTGGGGGCTGTGATTTCCTGGTTTACTCCTCTCTCCCTGCGCTTCCTCCTTGGCTCTGCGGCCCTGGTTCTTTCCTCCTGTGTCCGGTCCCTCTGCAGGAATACTTTTTTGTATTCCTCCTCATACTGCAGATGACTCTTCCTTTCTAGAATAGCCTCCTTCGTGGTCTTGTTTGTAAATACCACTTTTACCAGTCGGTTTCTGTCCTTGTTGTACCAGCCTAACCTGAAAACCTTCCAAATGTTTTCTTCAGCCCCTTCCCTCTGTAACCCCTTCAGTATCCCATGTACTGCCTCTCTGTCCTTGCTATTCCATTCCTGCCTATTGGATCCTTCCTGTTCTTTGATGCCTACAACTACCACTGATCATTTTCTTTCCATCAGCTGACTGGTGCACCCTTGCTGCTTCAAGGGAGGTAGATGCTTGCATTGCTACCTCCCTCACTGTGTCCATTGCTTCTGAGTTCTTTCTCAGTATGTCCGCAAATGTTTCAGGTACAGAGGCATTTCCTTCCAATGCAACATACCCACCTTCCCTTTGGATGATAATCTGTTGCTCAGCCTCTTTATTTTTCTCTGTGAGGGATTTGATCTCCTCCCTTGCTGATGTCAGCTCACTTTGCAGGTTGTTAATTGTAATCCTCATTTCATGCATCTCCCTTCTGAATTCCTCCAAAACTTGGGCTAACATTTCCTTCGTTTTGTCACCTTGACTATTCCCTGTGTCCCTCTTGCGTCCTCCTGACATCTTGCTGCGTAATCTTCAGAGAGAGCAAGAGAGAGAAAAAGGGAGCAAGAGAGAGAGAGAGAGGGCAAGAGAGAGAGCAAGAAAGATAGGGAGAGTGCGAGAGAGAGAGGGGGAGAGTATGATGAACAGACCACACACTACAAGGTGAAGGGACGACAACGTTTCGGTCCGTTATGGACCATTCTCGACAATCGACTTGAGAAGGGTCCAGGATGGACCGAAATGTCGTCGTCCCATCACCTTCTAGTGTGTGGTCTTGTCATCATCACCACGTAGCCAATACATCACCAGCAAAAAAACATCATCACCTGACCAATACATCACCAGCAAAACACTACCTGCCAATACATCACTAGCAAAACATCACCACATGTCCAATACATCACCATCAAAACATCACCACCTGGCCGATACATCACCATCAAAACATCACCATCTGGGCAATACTTCACAATCAAAACATCGCCACCTGGTCAAAACATCACCAGCAAAACATCACCACTTGACCAATTCATCACCACCTGGCATATATATCACCAGCAAAACATCTGCACCTGACCAATACATCACCTGCAAAACATCACCACCAGGCCAATACATCACCAGCAAAACTTCCCCACCTCTGCAATACATCACCAGTAAAACATCACCACCAACCCAATGCATCACCAGCAAACATCACAACCTAACCAATACATCACCAGCGGAACATAACCACCTGGCCATTACATCACCAGCAAACATCACCACCTGCCCAATACAACACCAGCAGAACATCACCACCTGACCAATACATTATCAGCGAACATCACCTGGCCAAAACATCACCAGCAAAACATCACCATCTGACCAATACATCACTCGCAAAACATCACCACCTAGCCAATACATCACCACCTAGCTAATACGTCACTAGCAAAACATCACCACCTAACCAATTCATCACCAGTAAAACATCACCACCTAGCTAATACATCACCAGCAAAACATCACCATCTGGCCAATATATCACCAGCAAACATGACCACCTGGCCAATACATCACCAGCAAAACATCACCACCTGGCCAATATCACCAGCAAAACATCAGCACCTGACCAATACATCACCACCTGGCCAATACCTCACCAGGAAAACATCACCACCTGGCCAATACATCACCAGCAAAACATCACGACCTGGCCAATACATCACCAGCAAACATCACAACCTAACCAATACATCACCAGCGGAACATCACCTGACCATTACATTACCAGCAAACATCACCACCTGGCCAATACATCACCAGCAAACATCACAACCTAACCAATACATCACCAGCGGAACATCACCTGGCCATTACATTACCAGCAAACATCACCACCCAGCCAATACATCACCAGCAAATCATCACCACCTGACCAACACATTATCAGCGAACATCACCACCTGACCAATATATCACCAGCAAAACATCACCACCAAGCAAATACATCACCAGCAAAACATCAACACCTAGCGGGCGATGAGTCACCATAACGTGTCTAAAGTATGATGACCAGACCACACACTAGAAGGTGAAGGGACGACGACGTTTCGGTCCGTTATGGACCATTCTCGACAATCGACTTGAGAATGGTCCAAGACGGACCGAAACGTCGTCGTCCATTCACCTTCTAGTGTGTGGTCTGGTCATCATCACCACCTAGACAATACATCACCAGCAAAACATCACCACCTGACCAATACATCACCAGCAAAACACTACCTGGCCAATACATCACCAGCAAAACATCACCACATGTCCAATACATCACCATCAAAACATGACCACCTGGCCAATACATCACCATCAAAACATCACCATCTGGCCAATACATCACAATAAAAACATCGCCACCTGGTGAAAACATCACCACCTGACTAATACATCACCAGCAAAACATCACCACTTGACCAATTCATCACCACCAAAGCACCACGTGGCCAATACATCGCCAGCAAAACATCAGCACCTGACCAATACATAACCTGGAAAACATCACCACCTGGCCAATACATCAGCAGCAAAACATCACCACCAGGCCAATACATCACCAGCAAAACTTCCCCACCTGACCAATACATCATCAGTAAAACATCACCACTTAGCCAATACATCAAAAGCAAACATCACAACATAACCAATACATCACCCGCGGAACATCACCACCTGGCCATTACATCACCAGCAAAGATCACCACCTGGCCAAAACATCACCAGCAAAACATCACCACCTGACCAACACATTATCAGCGAACATCACCTGGCCAATATATCACCAGCAAAACATCACCACCTGACCAATACATCACTAGTAAAACATCACCACCTAGGCAATACATCACCAGCAAAACATCACCATCTGGACAATAAATCACCAGCAAAACATCACCACCTGTCCAATACATCACCAGCAAAACATCACCACCTGACCAATACATCACCAGCAAAACATCACCACCTGACCAATATATCACCTGGTCAATGACTCACCAGCAAAACATCACCACCTGGCCAATATATCACCAGCAAAACATCACCACCTGGCCAATACATCACCAGCAAAAGATCACGACCTGCCCAATACATCACCAGCAAACATCACCTGGCCAATACATCAGCAGCAAAGCATCACCACCTGACCAATATATCACTCGCAAAATATCACCACCTAGTCAATACATCACCATCAAAACATCACCCCCTAGGCAATGCATCACCAGCAAAACATCACCATCTGGACAATAAATCACCAGCAAAACATCAACACCTGACCAATATATCACCTGGCCAATATATCACCAGCAAAATATCAGCACCTGGCCAGTACCTCACCAGCAAAACATCACCACCTGGCAAATACATCACCAGCACACATCACAACCTAACCAATACATCACCTAGCAATTACATTACCAGCAAACATCACCACCTGGCCAATACATCACCAACAAATCATCACATCCTGACCAATACATTATCAGCGAACTTCACAAATTGCCCAATATATCACCAGCAAAACATCACCACCTAGCAAATACATCACCAGCAAAACATCACCACCTAGCTGGCGATGAATCACCATAACGTTGTTAAAGTATGATGACCAGACCACACACTAGAAGGTGAAGGGACGACGACGTTTCGGTCCGTTATGGACCATTCTCAACAATCGACTTGAGAATGGTCCAAGACGGACCGAAACGTCGTCGTCCCTTCACCTTCTAGTGTGTGGTCTGGTCATCATCATCACCTAGCCAATACATCACCAGCAAAACATCACCAGCAAAACACTACCTGGCCAATACATCACCAGGAAAACATAACCACATATCCAATACATCACCATCAAAACATCACCACCTGGACAATACATCACCATCAAAACATCACCACCTGACTAATACATCACCAGCAAAACATCACCACCTGGCCAATATATCCCCAGCAAAATTTCCCCAAATCTGCAATACATCATCAGCAAAACATCACCACCTGACCAATACATCACCAGTAAAACATCACCACCAAGCCAATACATCACAGGCAAACATCACAACCTAGCCAATACATCACCAGCAGAACATCACCACCTGACCAATACATTATCAGCGAACATCACCTGGCATATACATCACCAGCAAAACATCACCACCTGACCAATACATCACTCGCAAAACATCACCACCTAGTCAATACATCACTATCAAAACATCACCACCTAGCCAATACGTCACCAGCAAAACATAACCACCTGACCAATACATCACCAGTAAAACATCACCATCTAGCTAATACATCACCAGCAAAACATCACCATCTGGCCAATACATCACCAGGAAAACATCACCACCAGGCTAATACATCACCAGCAAACATCACAACCTAACCAATTCATCACCACCGAAACATCACCACCTGACCAATACATCACCAGTAAAACATCCCCATCTGGCCAATACATCACCAGCAAACATCACCACCTGGCCAATACATCACCAGCAAAACATCACCACCTGACCAATACATCACCAGTAAAACATCACCATCTAGCTAATACATCACCAGCAAAACATCACCATCTGTCCAATATATCACCAGCAAAACATCACCATCTGGCCAATACATCACCAGCAAAACATCACCACCTGGCCATTACATCACCAGCAAACATGACCACCTGGCCAATGCATCACCAGCAAAACATCACCACCTGACCTATACATCACCAACAAAACATCACCACCTTACCAATATATCACCTGGTCAATGTCTCACCAGCAAAACATCACCACCTGACCAATACATCAATCGCAAAACATCACCACCTAGTCAATACATCACCATCAAAACATCACCACCTAGCCAATACGTCACCAACAAAACATCACTACCTGGCCAATACATCACCAGCAAACATCACAACCTAACCAATACATCACCAGCGGAACATCACTATCTGGCCATTATATGACCAGCAAACATGACCACCTGGTCAATACATCACCACCAAAACATCACCACATGTCCAATAAATCACTATCAAAACATCACCTGGCCAAAACATCACCATCTGGCAAATCCATCACAATCAAAACATCGCCACCTGGTCAAAACATCACCAGCTAAACATCACCAGCAAAACATCACCACTTGACTAATTCATCACCACCAAAGAACCACCTGGCCAATACATCTCCAACAAAACATTAGCACCTGACCAATACATCACGTGGAAAACATCACCACCTGTCCAATACATCACCAGCAAAACTTCACCACCTCTGCAATACATCACCAGCAAAACATCACCACCTGACCAATACATCATCCATAAAACATCACCACCTAGCCAATACATCAGCAAACATCACAACCTAACCAATACATCACCAGCGGAACATCACTACCTGGCCATTACATCACCAGCAAACATCACCACCTGGCCAATAAATCACCAGCAAAACATCACCACTAGGCCAATACATCTTTAGCAAAACTTCTCCACCTCTGCAATACATCACCAGCAAAACATCACCACCTGACCAATACATCACCAGTAAAACATCACCACCAAACCAATACATCACCAGCAAACATCACAACCTAACCAATACATAACCAGTGGAACATCACCACCTGGCCATTATATCACCAGCAAACATCACCACCTGGCCAATACATCACCAGCAGAACATCACCACCTGACCAATACATTATCAGCGAACATCACCTGGCCAATACATCACTAGCAATACATCACCACCTGACCAATACATCACTCGCAGAACATCACCACCTAGTCAATTCATCACCATCAAAACATCACCACCTATCCAATACGTCATCAGCAAAACATCACCACCTGACCAATACATCACCAGTAAAACATCACCTTCTAGCTAATACATCACCAGCAAAACATCACCATCTGGCCAATACATCACCAGCAAAACATACCAACCTGGCCAATACATCACCAGCAAACATCACAACCTAACCAATACATCACAAGCGGAACATCACCACTTGGCCATTACATCAACAGCAAACATGACCACTTGGCCAATACATCACCAGCAAAACATCACCACCTGACCAATACATTATCAGCGATCATCACTACCTGGCCAATACATCATCAGCAAAACATCACCACCTGACCAGTACATCACCAGCAAAACATCACCACCTGGCCAATACATCACCAGCAAAACTTCACCACCTCTGCAATACATCACCAGCAAAACATCACCACTTGACCAATACATCACCAGCAAAACATCACCACCTGACCAATACATTATCAGCGAACATCACCTGGCCAATACATCACTAGCAATACATCATTACCTGACCAATACATCACTCGCAGAACATCACCACCTAGTCAATTCATCACCATCAAAACATCACCACCTATCCAATACGTCACCAGCAAAACATCACCACCTGACCAATACATCACCAGTAAAACATACCAACCTGGCCAATACATCACCAGCAAACATCACAACCTAACCAATACATCACAAGCGGAACATCACCACTTGGCCATTACATCAACAGCAAACATGACCACTTGGCCAATACATCACCAGCAAAACTTCCCCACCTGACCAATACATCATCAGTAAAACATCACCACTTAGCCAATACATCAAAAGCAAACATCACAACATAACCAATACATCACCCGCGGAACATCACCACCTGGCCATTACATCACCAGCAAAGATCACCACCTGGCCAAAACATCACCAGCAAAACATCACCACCTGACCAACACATTATCAGCGAACATCACCTGGCCAATATATCACCAGCAAAACATCACCACCTGACCAATACATCACTAGTAAAACATCACCACCTAGGCAATACGTCACCAACAAAACATCACTACCTGGTTATACATCACCAGCAAACATCACAACCTAACCAATACATCACCAGCGGAACATCACTAACTGGCCATTACATGACCAGCAAACATGACCACCTGGTCAATACATCACCACCAAAACATCACCACATGTCCAATAAATCACTATCAAAACATCACCTGGCCAAAACATCACCATCTGGCAAATCCATCACAATCAAAACATCGCCACCTGGTCAAAACATCACCAGCTAAACATCACCACCTGACTAATACATCACCAGCAAAACATCACCACTTGACTAATTCATCACCACCAAAGAACCACCTGGCCAATACATCTCCAACAAAACATTAGCACCTGACCAATACATCACGTGGAAAACATCACCATCTGGCCAATACATCACCAGCAAAACTTCACCACCTCTGCAATACATCACCAGCAAAACATCACCACCTGACCAATACATCATCCATAAAACATCACCACCTAGCCAATACATCAGCAAACATCACAACCTAACCAATACATCACCAGCGGAACATCACTACCTGGCCATTACATCACCAGCAAACATAACCACCTGGCCAATAAATCACCAGCAAAACATCACCACTAGGCCAATACATCTTTAGCAAAACTTCTCCACCTCTGCAATACATCACCAGCAAAACATCACCACCTGACCAATACATCACCAGTAAAACATCACCACCAAACCAATACATCACCAGCAAACATCACAACCTAACCAATACATAACCAGTGGAACATCACCACCTGGCCATTATATCACCAGCAAACATCACCACCTGGCCAATACATCACCAGCAGAACATCACCACCTGACCAATACATTATCAGCGAACATCACCTGGCCAATACATCACTAGCAATACATCACCACCTGACCAATACATCACTCGCAGAACATCACCACCTAGTCAATTCATCACCATCAAAACATCACCACCTATCCAATACGTCACCAGCAAAACATCACCACCTGACCAATACATCACCAGTAAAACATCACCTTCTAGCTAATACATCACCAGCAAAACATCACCATCTGGCCAATACATCACCAGCAAAACATACCAACCTGGCCAATACATCACCAGCAAACATCACAACCTAACCAATACATCACAAGCGGAACATCACCACTTGGCCATTACATCAACAGCAAACATGATCACTTGGCCAATACATCACCAGCAAAACATCACCACCTGACCAATACATTATCAGCGAACATCACTACCTGGCCAATACATCATCAGCAAAACATCACCACCTGACCAGTACATCACCAGCAAAACATCACCACCTGGCCAATACATCACCAGCAAAACTTCACCACCTCTGCAATACATCACCAGCAAAACATCACCACTTGACCAATACATCACCCATAAAACATCACCACCTAGCCAATATATCAGCAAACATCACAACCTAACCAATACATCACAAGCGGAACATCACTACCTGGCCATTACATCACCAGCAAACATCACCACCTGGCCAATAAATCACCAGCAAAACATCACCACTAGGCCAATACATCTTTAGCAAAACTTCTCCACCTCTGCAATACATCACCAGCAAAACATCACCACCTGACCAATACATCACCAGTAAAACATCACAACCAAACCAATACATCACCAGCAACCATCACAACCTAACCAATACATAACCAGTAAAACATCACCACCTGGCCATTACATCACCAGCAAACATCACCACCTGGCCAATACATCACCAGCAGAACATCACCGCCTGACCAATACATTATCAGCGAACATCACCTGGCCAATACATCACTAGCAATACATCATTACCTGACCAATACATCACTCGCAGAACATCACCACCTAGTCAATTCATCACCATCAAAACATCACCACCTATCCAATACGTCACCAGCAAAACATCACCACCTGACCAATACATCACCAGTAAAACATCACCTTCTAGCTAATACATCACCAGCAAAACATCACCATCTGGCCAATACATCACCAGCAAAACATACCAACCTGGCCAATACATCGCCAGCAAACATCACAACATAACCAATACATCACCCGCGGAACATCACCACCTGGCCATTACATCACCAGCAAAGATCACTACCTGGCCAAAACATCACCAGCAAAACATCACCACCTGACCAACACATTAGCAGCGAACATCACCTGGCCAATATATCACCAGCAAAACATCACCACCTGACCAATACATCACTAGTAAAACATCACCACCTAGGCAATACATCACCAGCAAAACATCACCATCTGGACAATAAATCACCAGCAAAACATCACCACCTGTCCAATACATCACCAGCAAAACATCACCACCTGACCAATACATCACCAGCAAAACATCACCACCTGACCAATATATCACCTGGTCAATGACTCACCAGCAAAACATCACCACCTGGCCAATATATCACCAGCAAAACATCACCACCTGGCCAATACATCACCAGCAAAAGATCACGACCTGCCCAATACATCACCAGCAAACATCACCTGGCCAATACATCAGCAGCAAAGCATCACCACCTGACCAATATATCACTCGCAAAATGTCACCACCTAGTCAATACATCACCATCAAAACATCACCCCCTAGGCAATGCATCACCAGCAAAACATCACCATCTGGACAATAAATCACCAGCAAAACATCAACACCTGACCAATATATCACCTGGCCAATATATCACCAGCAAAATATCAGCACCTGGCCAATACCTCACCAGCAAAACATCACCACCTGGCAAATACATCACCAGCACACATCACAACCTAACCAATACATCACCTAGCAATTACATCACCAGCAAACATCACCACCTGGCCAATACATCACCAACAAATCATCACATCCTGACCAATACATTATCAGCGAACTTCACAAATTGCCCAATATATCACCAGCAAAACATCACCACCTAGCAAATACATCACCAGCAAAACATCACCACCTAGCTGGCGATGAATCACCATAACGTTGTTAAAGTATGATGACCAGACCACACACTAGAAGGTGAAGGGACGACGACGTTTCGGTCCGTTATGGACCATTCTCAACATTCGTCTTGAGAATGGTCCAAGACGGACCGAAAGGTCGTCGTCCCTTCACCTTCTAGTGTGTGGTCTGGTCATCATCATCACCTAGCCAATACATCACCAGCAAAACATCACCAGCAAAACACTACCTGGCCAATACATCACCAGGAAAACATAACCACATATCCAATACATCACCATCAAAACATCACCACCTGGACAATACATCACCATCAAAACATCACCACCTGACTAATACATCACCAGCAAAACATCACCACCTGGCCAATATATCCCCAGCAAAATTTTCCCAAATCTGCAATACATCATCAGCAAAACATCACCACCTGACCAATACATCACCAGTAAAACATCACCACCAAGCCAATACATCACAGGCAAACATCACAACCTAGCCAATACATCACCAGCAGAACATCACCATCTGACCAATACATTATCAGCGAACATCACCTGGCATATACATCACCAGCAAAACATCACCACCTGACCAATACATCACTCGCAAAACATCACCACCTAGTCAATACATCACCATCAAAACATCACCACCTAGCCAATACGTCACCAGCAAAACATAACCACCTGACCAATACATCACCAGTAAAACATCCCCATCTGGCTAATACATCACCAGCAAAACATCACCATCTGGCCAATACATCACCAGCAAAACATCACCACCAGGCTAATACATCACCAGCAAACATCACAACCTAACCAATTCATCACCACCGAAACATCACCAGTAAAACATCCCCATCTGGCCAATACATCACCAGCAAACATCACCACCTGGCCAATACATCACCAGCAAAACATCACCACCTGACCAATACATCACCAGCAAAACATCACCACCTGACCAATACTTCACCAGTAAAACATCACCATCTAGCTAATACATCACCAGCAAAACATCACCATCTGTCCAATATATCACCAGCAAAACATCACCATCTGGCCAATACATCACCAGCAAAACATCACCACCTGGCCATTACATCACCAGCAAACATGACCACCTGGCCAATGCATCACCAGCAAAACATCACCACCTGACCTATACATCACCAACAAAACATCACCACCTTACCAATATATCACCTGGTCAATGTCTCGACCAGCAAAACATCACCACCTGGCCAATATATCACCAGCAAAACATCAACACCTGACCAATACATCACCACCTGGCCAATACATCAGCAAACATCACAACCTAACCAATACATCACCAGCGGAACATCACTACCTGGCCATTACATCACCAGCAAACATCACCACCTGGCCAATAAATCACCAGCAAAACATCACCACTAGGCCAATACATCTTTAGCAAAACTTCTCCACCTCTGCAATACATCACCAGCAAAACATCACCACCTGACCAATACATCACCAGTAAAACATCACCACCAAACCAATACATCACCAGCAAACATCACAACCTAACCAATACATAACCAGTGGAACATCACCACCTGGCCATTATATCACCAGCAAACATCACCACCTGGCCAATACATCACCAGCAGAACATCACCACCTGACCAATACATTATCAGCGAACATCACCTGGCCAATACATCACTAGCAATACATCACCACCTGACCAATACATCACTCGCAGAACATCACCACCTAGTCAATTCATCACCATCAAAACATCACCACCTATCCAATACGTCACCAGCAAAACATCACCACCTGACCAATACATCACCAGTAAAACATCACCTTCTAGCTAATACATCACCAGCAAAACATCACCATCTGGCCAATACATCACCAGCAAACATCACAACCTAACCAATACATCACAAGCGGAACATCACCACTTGGCCATTACATCAACAGCAAACATGACCACTTGGCCAATACATCACCAGCAAAACATCACCACCTGACCAATACATTATCAGCGAACATCACTACCTGGCCAATACATCATCAGCAAAGCATCACCACCTGACCAGTACATCACCAGCAAAACATCACCACCTGGCCAATACATCACCAGCAAAACTTCACCACCTCTGCAATACATCACCAGCAAAACATCACCACTTGACCAATACATCGCCCATAAAACATCACCACCTAGCCAATACATCAGCAAACATCACAACCTAACCAATACATCACCAGCGGAACATCACTACCTGGCCATTACATCACCAGCAAACATCACCACCTGGCCAATAAATCACCAGCAAAACATCACCACTAGGCCAATACATCTTTAGCAAAACTTCTCCACCTCTGCAATACATCACCAGCAAAACATCACCACCTGACCAATACATCACCAGTAAAACATCACTACCAAACCAATACATCACCAGCAAACATCACAACCTAACCAATACATAACCAGTAAAACATCACCACCTGGCCATTACATCACCAGCAAACATCACCACCTGGCCAATACATCACCAGCAGAACATCACCACCTGACCAATACATTATCAGCGAACATCACCTGGCCAATATATCACTAGCAATACATCATTACCTGACCAATACATCACTCGCAGAACATCACCACCTAGTCAATTCATCACCATCAAAACATCACCACCTATCCAATACGTCACCAGCAAAACATCACCACCTGACCAATACATCACCAGTAAAACATCACCTTCTAGCTAATACATCACCAGCAAAACATCACCATCTGGCCAATACATCACCAGCAAAACATACCAACCTGGCCAATACATCACCAGCAAACATCACAACATAACCAATACATCACCCGCGGAACATCACCACCTGGCCATTACATCACCAGCAAAGATCACCACCTGGCCAAAACATCACCAGCAAAACATCACCACCTGACCAACACATTATCAGCGAACATCACCTGGCCAATATATCACCAGCAAAACATCACCACCTGACCAATACATCACTAGTAAAACATCACCACCTAGGCAATACATCACCAGCAAAACATCACCATCTGGACAATAAATCACCAGCAAAACATCACCACCTGTCCAATACATCACCAGCAAAACATCACCACCTGACCAATACATCACCAGCAAAACATCACCACCTGACCAATATATCACCTGGTCAATGACTCACCAGCAAAACATCACCACCTGGCCAATATATCACCAGCAAAACATCACCACCTGGCCAATACATCACCAGCAAAAGATCACGACCTGCCCAATACATCACCAGCAAACATCACCTGGCCAATACATCAGCAGCAAAGCATCACCACCTGACCAATATATCACTCGCAAAATATCACCACCTAGTCAATACATCACCATCAAAACATCACCCCCTAGGCAATGCATCACCAGCAAAACATCACCATCTGGACAATAAATCACCAGCAAAACATCAACACCTGACCAATATATCACCTGGCCAATATATCACCAGCAAAATATCAGCACCTGGCCAATACCTCACCAGCAAAACATCACCACCTGGCAAATACATCACCAGCACACATCACAACCTAACCAATACATCACCTAGCAATTACATCACCAGCAAACATCACCACCTGGCCAATACATCACCAACAAATCATCACATCCTGACCAATACATTATCAGCGAACTTCACAAATTGCCCAATATATCACCAGCAAAACATCACCACCTAGCAAATACATCACCAGCAAAACATCACCACCTAGCTGGCGATGAATCACCATAACGTTGTTAAAGTATGATGACCAGACCACACACTAGAAGGTGAAGGGACGACGACGTTTCGGTCCGTTATGGACCATTCTCAACATTCGTCTTGAGAATGGTCCAAGACGGACCGAAAGGTCGTCGTCCCTTCACCTTCTAGTGTGTGGTCTGGTCATCATCATCACCTAGCCAATACATCACCAGCAAAACATCACCAGCAAAACACTACCTGGCCAATACATCACCAGGAAAACATAACCACATATCCAATACATCACCATCAAAACATCACCACCTGGACAATACATCACCATCAAAACATCACCACCTGACTAATACATCACCAGCAAAACATCACCACCTGGCCAATATATCCCCAGCAAAATTTCCCCAAATCTGCAATACATCATCAGCAAAACATCACCACCTGACCAATACATCACCAGTAAAACATCACCATCAAGCCAATACATCACAGGCAAACATCACAACCTAGCCAATACATCACCAGCAGAACATCACCACCTGACCAATACATTATCAGCGAACATCACCTGGCATATACATCACCAGCAAAACATCACCACCTGACCAATACATCACTCGCAAAACATCACCACCTAGTCAATACATCACCATCAAAACATCACCACCTAGCCAATACGTCACCAGCAAAACATAACCACCTGACCAATACATCACCAGTAAAACATCACCATCTAGCTAATACATCACCAGCAAAACATATCCATCTGGCCAATACATCACCAGCAAAACATCACCACCAGGCTAATACATCACCAGCAAACATCACAACCTAACCAATTCATCACCACCGAAACATCACCACCTGACCAATACATCACCAGTAAAACATCCCCATCTGGCCAATACATCACCAGCAAACATCACCACCTGGCCAATACATCACCAGCAAAACATCACCACCTGACCAATACATCACCAGCAAAACATCACCACCTGACCAATACTTCACCAGTAAAACATCACCATCTAGCTAATACATCACCAGCAAAACATCACCATCTGTCCAATATATCACCAGCCAAACATCACCATCTGGCCAATACATCACCAGCAAAACATCACCACCTGGCCATTACATCACCAGCAAACATGACCACCTGGCCAATGCATCACCAGCAAAACATCACCACCTGACCTATACATCACCAACAAAACATCACCACCTTACCAATATATCACCTGGTCAATGTCTCACCAGCAAAACATCACCACCTGGCCAATATATCACCAGCAAAACATCAACACCTGACCAATACATCACCACCTGGCCAATACATCACCAGCAAAACATAACCACCTGGCCAATACATCATCAGCAAAACATCACGCCCTGGCCAATACTTCACCAGCAAACATCACATCCTAACCAATACATCACCAGCGGAACATAACCACCTGGCCATTACATCACTAGCAAACATCACCACCTGGCCAATACATCACCAGCAAAACATCCCCCACCTAGCAAATATATCACCAGCAAAACATCACCACCTAGCGGGCGATGTGTCACCATAACGTGGTTAAAGTATGATGACCAGACAACACACTAGAAGGTGAAGAGACGACGACGTTTCGGTCCGTTATGGACCATTCTCGACAATCGACTTGAGAATGGTCCAGGACGGACCGAAACGTCGTCGTCCCTTCACCTTCTAGTGTGTGGTCTGGCCATCATCACCACCTAGCCAATACATCACCAGCAAAACATCACCACCTTACTAATACATCACCAGCAAAACTCTACCTGGCCAATACATCACCAGCAAAACATCACCCCATGTCCAATACATCAACATCAAAACATCACCACCTGGCCAATACATCACCAGCAAAACATCACTACCTGGCCAATACATCACCATCAAAACATCATCATCTGGCAAAATACATCACCATCAAAACATCACCACCTGGCCAATACATCACAATCAAAATATCGCCACCTGGCCAATATATCACCAGCAAAACATCAGCACCTGACCAATACATCACCTGCAAAATATCCACACCTGGCCAATACATCACCAGCAAACCTTCCCCACTTCTGCAATACATCACCAGCAAAACATCACCACCTGACCAATACATCTCCAGTAAAACATCACCACCAAGCCAATACATCACCAACAAACATCACAATCTTACCAATACATAACCAGCGGAACATCACCGCCTGGCCATTACATCGCCAGCAAACATCACCTGGCCAATACATCACCAGCAGAACATCACCACCTAACCAATACATTATCAGCGAACATCACCTGGCCAATTCATCACCAGCAAAACATCACCACCTGACCAATACATCAATCGCAAAACATCACCACCTAGTCAATACATCACCATCAAAACATCACCACCTAGCCAATACGTCACCAACAAAACATCACTACCTGGCCAATACATCACCAGCAAACATCACAACCTAACCAATACATCACCAGCGGAACATCACTACCTGGCCATTACATGACCAGCAAACATGACCACCTGGTCAATACATCACCACCAAAACATCACCACATGTCCAATAAATCACTATCAAAACATCACCTGGCCAAAACATCACCATCTGGCAAATCCATCACAATCAAAACATCGCCACCTGGTCAAAACATCACCAGCTAAACATCACCACCTGACTAATACATCACCAGCAAAACATCACCACTTGACTAATTCATCACCACCAAAGAACCACCTGGCCAATACATCTCCAACAAAACATTAGCACCTGACCAATACATCACGTGGAAAACATCACCACCTGGCCAATACATCACCAGCAAAACATCACCACCTGACCAATACATTATCAGCGAACATCACTACCTGGCCAATACATCATCAGCAAAACATCACCACCTGACCAGTACATCACCAGCAAAACATCACCACCTGGCCAATACATCACCAGCAAAACTTCACCACCTCTGCAATACATCACCAGCAAAACATCACCACTCGACCAATACATCACCCATAAAACATCACCACCTAGCCAATACATCAGCAAACATCACAACCTAACCAATACATCACCAGCGGAACATCACTACCTGGCCATTACATCACCAGCAAACATCACCACCTGGCCAATAAATCACCAGCAAAACATCACCACTAGGCCAATACATCTTTAGCAAAACTTCTCCACCTCTGCAATACATCACCAGCAAAACATCACCACCTGACCAATACATCACCAGTAAAACATCACTACCAAACCAATACATCACCAGCAAACATCACAACCTAACCAATACATAACCAGTAAAACATCACCACCTGGCCATTACATCACCAGCAAACATCACCACCTGGCCAATACATCACCAGCAGAACATCACCACCTGACCAATACATTATCAGCGAACATCACCTGGCCAATACATCACTAGCAATACATCATTACCTGACCAATACATCACTCGCAGAACATCACCACCTAGTCAATTCATCACCATCAAAACATCACCACCTATCCAATACGTCACCAGCAAAACATCACCACCTGACCAATACATCACCAGTAAAACATCACCTTCTAGCTAATACATCACCAGCAAAACATCACCATCTGGCCAATACATCACCAGCAAAACATACCAACCTGGCCAATACATCACCAGCAAACATCACAACCTAACCAATACATAACAAGCGGAACATCACCACTTGGCCATTACATCAACAGCAAACATGACCACTTGGCCAATACATCACCAGCAAAACATCACCACCTGACCAATACATTATCACCGAACATCACTACCTGGCCAATACATCATCAGCAAAACATCACCACCTGACCAGTACATCACCAGCAAAACATTACCACCTGGCCAATATGTCACCTGCAAAACATTAGCACCTGACCAATACATCACCACCTGGCCAATACATCACTAGCAAAACATCACCTCTTGGCCAATACATCACCAGCAAAATATCACGACCTGGCCAATACTTCACCAGCAAACATCACAACCTGGCCAATACATCACCAGCAGAACAACACCACCTGACCAATACATTATCAGCGAACATCACCTGGCCAATACATCACCAGCAAAACATCACCACCTGACGAATACATCACTCGCAAAACATCACCACCTGGCCAATACATCACCAGCAAAACATCAATACCTGGCCAATACATCACCATCTGGCCAATCCATCACCATCAAAACATCACCACCTGGCCAATACATCACAATCAAAACATCGCCACCTGACCAATACATCACCAGCAAAACATCACCTCATGTCCAATGCATCACCATCAAAACATCACCACCTGGCCAATACATCACCACCTGGCCAATACATCACCAGGAAAATATCACTACCTGGCCAATACATCACCATCTGGCCTATCCATCACCATCAAAACATCCCCAATAGGCCAATACATCACCAGGAAAACATCATCACCTGGCCAATACATCACCAGCAAAACATCACCATCTGACCAATACATCACCAGCAAAACACTACCTGGCCAATACATCACCAGCAAAACCTCACCACATGTCCAATACATCACCATCAAAACATCACCACCTGGATAATACATCATCAGCAAAACATCACTACCTGGCCAATACATCACCATTAAAACATCACCATCTGGCCAATCCATCACCATCAAAACATCACCACCTGGCCAATACATCACAATCAAAACATCGCCACCTTGTCAAATATCATCACCAGCAAAACATCACCACCTGACTAATACATCACCAGCAAAACATCTTCACTTGACCAATTCATCACCACCAAAGCACCACCTGGCCAATACATCGCAAGCAAAACATCAGCACCTGACCAATACATCACCTGCAAAACATCACCACCTGGCCAATACATCACCAGGAAAACATCAACACCAGGCCAATACATCACCAGCAAAGCATCACCACCTGACCAATACATCACCAGTAAAACATCACCACCTAGCCAATACATCACCAGCAAACATCAAAACCTAACCAATACATCACCAGCGGAACATCACTACCTGGCCATTACATCACCAGCAAACATCACCACCTGGTTAATACATCACCAGCAAAACATCACCACCAGGCCAATACATCATTAGCAAAACTTCCCCCCTCTGCAATACATCACCAGCAAAACATCACCACCTGACCATTACATCACCAGTAAAACATCACCACCAAGCCAATACATCACCAGCAAATATCACAACCTAACCAATACATAACCAACGGAACATCACCACCTGGCTATTACATCACCAGCAAACATTACCACCTGGCCAATACATCACCAGCAAAACATCAACACCTGACCAATACATTATCAGCGAACATCACTACCTGGTCAATACATCACCACCTGACCAGTACATCACCAGCAAAACATCACCACCTGACCAATATATCACCTGGTCAATGTCTCACCAGCAAAACATCACCACCTGGCCAATATGTCACCTGCAAAACATCAGCACCTGACCAATACATCTCCACCTGGCCAATACATCACTAGCAAAACATCACCACTTGGCCAATACATCACCAGCAAAACATCACGACCTGGCCAATACTTCACCAGCAAACATCACAACCTGGCCAATACAACACCAGCAGAACAACACCACCTGAGCAATACATTATCAGCGAACATCACCTGGCCAATACATCACCACCTGACGAATACATCACTCGCAAAACTTCACCACCTGACCAATACATCACCAGCAAAACATCACCACATGTCCAATACATCACCATCAAAACATCACCACCTGGCCAATACAACACCAGCAAAACATCACTACCTGGCCAATACATCACCATCTGGCCAATCCATCACCATCAAAACATTACCACCTGGCCAATACATCACAATCAAAACATCGCCACCTGGGCAAATCATCACCAGCAAAACATCACCACCTGAATAATACATCACCAGCAAAACATCACCACTTGACCAATTCATCACCATTAAAGCACCACCTGGCCAATACATCGCCAGTAAAACATCAGCACCTGACCAATACCTCACCATCAAAACATCACCACTTGGCCAATACATCACCAGCAAAACATCACCACCAGGCCAATACATCACCAGCAAAGCTTCACCTCCTCTGCAATACATCACAAGCAAAACATCACCACCTAACCAATACATCACCAGTAAAACATCACCACCTAGCCAATAAATCACCAGCAAACATAAAAACCTAACCAATACATCACCAGCGCAACATAACCACCTGGCCATTACATCACCAGCAAACATTACCACCTGGCCAATACATCACCAGCAAAACATCACCACCTGACCAATACATTATCAGCGAACATCACCTGGCCAATACATCACAAGCAAAACATCACCACCTGACCAATACATCACTCGCAAAACATTACCACCTAGTCAATACATACTATCATAACATTACCACCTAGCCAATGCATCACCAGCAAAACATCACCAGCTAACCAATACATCATCAGTAAAACATCACCACCTGTGGGATATTTGGGGCTTGAACAAAATTATTTAAATATTAATGTAGTAAATTAAATTACGAAGGACCACCCGCTTTTATAGTAAAGAGGGAAACTGAGAATTTCTGATCATTAGATAATTCCTAGATGAAACCAGTAACTATGGATAAAACTAGAAAATATGATCATAGAAATAATTAATGGGCTGTATCCTTAAATGAAACAAACCTCAAACACCTACATTGGGGGGTTATTACTGGAGGTAAGTACGTCCAGGAATTAGTGTGGTTCGTTCACTTATTCAATTAATAATAATCTAATCCTATAAAATAATATTGAAACTGATATCATTACCATAAAGGGGAACATAGATTATGAGCATAGTAATGAATTACAGTAAACCACATATTAATCCCAAAGAATTCTGCACACAAGAAATTGCAATAGAATCATAAAATTAAATAAATCTTAGCTTAATGAAGATTCCTTTAGAAAGCCATGGAAGTTCCTCTTATTTTCTGGACTCGGTCGACTGACGAGTGGAACGGGTTAACATGGGAGAAGGCAACATGGAGAATTCTTCTCTCGTGCTGCAAGACAAATATTTTACAGTAGCAACTGATTTACCTACTGAATCTATATATTCAAGAAAATTAAGAGTTACAGGTGACAAATTTTAATCACCTGTTATTAGATGTTATCGTGCGTTATAACGGACAATCACCCTGCTACTATTAAACTTTTTACCCGATGCATCACATAAAAGAATATACTTAGCTGTGGGCACTGTATAAGTATTAAGATTGCCGTGCTTCGCGTCCCAGGCTCTGGTTAACCCTATCCTGGATAGTGACGCGCTTCGCTGGCCGGTCACGTGTCGTCAAGAACCAAGTCAAAGGGCTCCTTATTTGACACCAGCACCAGCTGAAGATACTATCTGCAAGGTTATTCACGCCTCACAGTGGCGACTTTCATCTGAGGATGGATAACGCCTGCCCTAGTTGCTGGGCAATGGCGTCTTCTTATGAGTACGGTAAGCGCAGGTCTGCCTCTGTACGGCTCTCCACGTGTACTGAGCTGGCCTTCCTCTACCCACGCCGAGTCCGCGTTCATAAAACAAATTATTGTCTCGAACATTAATATTTCTCGCATTTACGCTTGAAACGTTGAAGACTGGACGGGTTTATTATTTAGAGGAAGAAAATATTGTTATTTACCAATTTAAGAATAGTAAATATATAAGGGAGAGGAATTAATGTCTCCCCATGGCATTCACTGGTGACGTTAACTTTATCACGAGATAGACGCTATGATTCCAACGCTCTATTCGGCTTTTTGTTAGAGATCAATTCGTCTGCAATTAGTTATCATACAGAATGCTTTAATTATGGAGAATCGAATTTAATTCTCACATACATTGGATATAATGTGTTTACTGTAAGGAAATCTGACACAATACTGGCGTCAGGTGACGTGAGAATTCTAGCCTACTGCACAGATGAAATTATTAGTACATGAGAATTCTACGTGTTGTTAATTTTACTTACTACAATAATTAGTATGGTTAGTAATAAGTAATGAGAATACAACAATGTTGTATTCGGTGTTGGAAATATCCAACATAACTCTGGGGGGAGGATTCTAGGGTCGTAGTGTACTGTGTTGTACTGACCTATCCCGAAGTGATATAAAGATTAATACATAAGTATGTTAATATGTTAGTATACAAATAACGAACGTCCCGGATTTATCAAGGACTTACAAGAACTTGAGTCTTGCTATTTACATGTCAACTGAAACATGTTGTTTGTAGCCTACACAATATTTATAGAATTTAACTCACCCAATTTAAACTAACAGAATCTACGGTGATGCGATATCCTGGGTCATAGTGACGTGCAAGGTTTTGTTACGTGATATCACATCGTAGTTTCATCATAGTTATCTCAGTGGGAAGTGAAGGAAATTATTCTTCTTCAGAGTGGTAATAGGCTTGCAAATTCCGCCTACATTGTTGAGCTGCAGCTCTAGTGGGGCGGTTGCTTGGAGGAACAAATTCATTGTCCTCTGAAATTACTGGGGAAACTGGATCTGGCTGATATTCTTGTTCAGTCAGTTCAAGGGGAACCAGCTTCTCTAAAGTTTTTAGAGTAGTGTGGCCTCTGCATAAGACTTTAACCACTCTTAGGACACCTTGTCGATCTGGATGAATGGTGATAATTTTACCTATGGGCCATTCTGACCTCGGTCCATCACTGTCTACTAGTACTAGGTCTCCCGGTTTTAATTGCACCTTATTGTAAGGACTCGAAGCTCCGTAGTGGTACTCTCGTAGAGCTGTGAGGTACTCTCGAGTCCACACCTCATTCCACCTGTTAATAACTCCAGAAAGATGTTGGTAGCTTTCCACCAAGTCTCCTCTGGTCACATGGGACGGGTCTACAGGGTCCTCTTCGGCTAAAGGGATGAGAGGGCTCAGTAGACCTCCATGGATCAAGTGAGAGGGGCTCAGTGGTTCTCTCTGGGTGTAATCATCAGACAGGTAGGTGATTGGGCGGTTATTGACTCGCGCCTCGATTTCCACAACTATAGTTTGGAGTTCTGAGTAACTGACCCTTTGTCGGTGTAAAGTTTTCCTTAGACACTTCTTGACTGTGCCTACCATTCGCTCATAGAACCCACCTTGCCAAGGGGCTCTCGGTGCTATGAATTTCCAGTGACATTGTCTTCTTTGTAAGACTGACTGTACTTCAGGGTGGTTCCAGACTTCTCGCAAACAACTTTCTCCTGCCACAAAATTAGATCCGTTGTCTGATATCATTAATCTAGGACATGATCGGCGGGCAGCAAATCTGCGGAAAGCTTGAATGAAAGCTTCAGCACTCATGTCTGGGGTGACCTCTAAGTGCACGCCTCTGGTTGTAGCACATGTAAAGAGACAAATGTACGCCTTCACTGGTATATTATCTGGGTTACCAGTGAGGAGTAAGGCTCCTGTATAATCAACTCCAGTGGTTTCGAAAGGACGAAGATGAACCACTCGCTCTTCTGGGAGTGGGGGAGGTCCTGGGTAAGGACAGACTCTAGCGTCGTATCTCTTACAGATTACACAAGATTTAATAATGGTCTTAACAGTCTGACGACCTTGAGGAAGCCAGTACTTTTGTCTAAGGTCGGTGAGAGTATCTAACACTCCACCATGTAAGGTACCATATTGATGGTGATGTAAGACAAGAAGTTTAGTTATGATGTGGTGGCGAGGTAAAAGGATTGGATTTTTAGTGTCTAAGTCAATCTTTGCATGTAGCAAACGTCCTCCACATCGTAGTATGTTATGAGTGTTGACATCGTACCAGATGCCCAGAGACTTAGTGAGTTTATCCGGAAGATTCTCAAATTCGTTTCCGTAAGTCTCTTTCTGTGCACGCTTGATCCAATAGTGGACAGGATTGGGAAATTTATGTCGAATTCCTACTTTAGTAAGGAAATCAAACACGTGCGCAGTCACTCGTAATAATTTGCTTAAGTTGGAATAATGATGAGGATCAATGACTAATATTCGCTGAGGCTCTGGTTCCTTCATGGGAGTGGTGATATTGGTCACTATGACTTGTGGCCTTTGTTTGGGCCACTGACCACCAACAAGCCATGAAGGTCCATTGAACCACAGCGAAGACTTGACAAGTTGTTTTAATGTCAATCCTCTTGATAAATAATCTGCAGGATTGTCCTTAGTAGGGACATGTCTAAACTTATATCCTGTGGATAAATCATGAATCTCCCTGACGCGATTACTGACGAAAGGAGTTTTGTTGTTATTGTTTCTTACCCATTGTAAGACTGCCTCGTTGTCTGACCACACTACAATCTCACCAAAGTGGATATTACTGAGTGTCTTTGCCAGGCAATGGGCCAATCTTACTCCCACTAGCAATGCAGTCAACTCCATCTGAGGTAAGGACCTCTTCTTGATGGGAGCGACTCTTGCTTTTGATGTGAGTAAAATTGATTGAGCACTGTTAACTAAATAGGCTGCTGCGCCATACGCTTTGCCAGAGGCATCGCAAAAAACGTGCAAATTGGTGGGTAAGTTTGGTCCTGAAGCATTACGAGGAAATTTCAAAACGCCTAACTGATTAAAATCCGTTGAGAGTATTTGCCATTTGGCTTGTAACTCACTTGATAACGGATCATCCCATCCCATATGTTTCTGCCAGCACTCCTGCATTAGGAGTTTGCCCCTTATTAATATAGGACTAAGTAGGCCTAAAGGGTCAAATGGTTGACTGACAAATGAGAGCAGTGTTCTCATGGTAAGGGTTGAATTATCAGTTTGCACTGACTTGACATTCATCTCGTCAGTGCTGGTGTTCCATTCCACGCCTAGAACCTTTAATTTACTGGGTACCTGATAATCTGGAAATTCTTTCTCGATTAACTGGTTAAGCAGTTTATTATTTGAGGCCCATGACTGTAGAGGCATATTGGCTCCTAACAGTTCACGGTTAGCCTCATGGTAGATTTCTACCAGATCAGCTTGATCATTAGTTGTCCCCTGGAAATTGTCGACATACAAGTTGTCGCTAATGGTTGCCTTATAAGGGCTATTTGATTTCCTCAAATGAGTGTCTAATGTTGCTTGCAAAAGAAACGGTGAGGACGTAGCACCAAATAATACGGAGGCAAACCGATAGGTGATTAATTCACTATTAGGATCCAGTGGATCCTTGAACCAGAGGAATTTTGTGTAGTCACGATCTTCCTCCTGTAATCCTACTCGGAGAAAGGCTTTGCTGATGTCAGCTGTATAGGCAAAAATGCCTGTGCGAAATCGTAACAACACGTCATGTAGTCTTTGTGTTAGGCTAGGTCCCGTTTGGAGACATTCATATAAAGACACACTGCTCGGCTTTACTTTAGCACTGCAGTTAAAGACAATACGAATAGGTGTTGTCAATGAGTCTTTCACCACAGCATGGTGAGGTAAATAATGACCTGTTTTTCGGTCATCGTGTTCAACAACTTCAATGAACTTATTGTTAAGTTGTTGTTGGATAAGTTGGTGATACATGGTTAGTTTGTCTGGCTGCTTCTGTAGTCGTGTTAATTGAGACTGCAATTGTGAGGCTGCCATAAAATAATTCACTGGAAGTTGGGGATGATCTAACTTCCATGGGAGTCTTACCCAGTATTGTTTATTTGAGTAGACAACTGTATCCAGATATTGCTGGTAAGTCCACGTATCATCAGGACTTGGTTGCTCAGGGATGATGCCTAACGTATCTAAATCCCACAAACGAAGTATTGGTGGGTCAGACTCAATGTCCTCGGCTATTTCCCTGAAGCGTAGGGGTGACTGCTCTAAGCCTAGTCACGCCACAATTACATTATTGGTTTGTTCGTTTGTGGACGCTGGACCTTGTCTGAAAAGCACGGGTCCTGTGAGCAATTTGCCCCCTGCGGACGACAACAAATTCATACCATGTTGTCTAGTGCATCCAGTTATAAACTTGTAATAATGATCCGCGCCTATTAATATTCCAATATCTGTGAGGCAATCGGAATTTATTTTATGATCCGCTAGCCTCATGCGGTTTCGCCTAAGGTGTCTCGCAGTGCGAGCTAATCCTGTGACCTGCAGGTCCGTAGGAATCTTATCCACTACCACCGCATGGATTGGGCTAGTAGAGGATCCTAATCTAACTAGTAATTTGACTACCTTGTAGTCACGAGGTCCACTATTTGACAGGAAACCAGAAATGTTTAACTTCACACTTTTGGTAGGTTTTAAATTTAACTCATCTACCAACTGTTGGGTAATGAAGGTTTTTTGTGAACCTTGGTCGAAAAGACCCCTAGTGTTAATTCTAGATCTTCGGTTTATTAATTTAAGTTGAGCGGTAGGCAAAGTAGTATTATTGCCTGACTCAGTAGCAAGTACATTCACTTCGTGATGTACTTTACAATATTGCACTGTAGTAGAATTAGTAAAATTCTCTCCAGTGGTCATGGTTGGTGTAGAAGATTTTCTACATAAGGCGTAGTGGTGTACACCTTGGTTACAACGGTTGCAGGTACGTAGTGGTACTACACATTTCTTGGGATCATGAGAACCCATGCATTTGGTGCATTTGTGCAATTCCTGTAACCTTTTAACTCTAGCATTATACGTAGGATAAGCAGAGCATTGGTAAGTGGTGTGTTCCTGATTGCAGAACAGACACTTTCTCTGTTTAATAGACTTAGTCTCTTTAATAGACAAGTCATTGATTATCTCTGAAGGAGATACTGAATATGTACCTACATTTCCACTTCTTTTCTTAGTGGATGGAGTAGGTTTGGATTTATATTTATTAGACTTACTTGGAGTCTGTTTAGGTTTGACTGAAATATCAGTATTAATTGGTTTAGACTCAGGTTTAATTTTGTCATGAGTCTTTAACCTATTAACTGTGATCCTCAACCCCTCGAAAATCTGATCGAGAGTAAGAAACTCAGTATTATAATGTGAGCAGAGCTCTGTCAAGACGTTTCGAGGTAATTTCCTCTGTAACAATAGCTTGATAGACCATTCAGAACCAGGTATATTAACCTTGGTACCTAAGGCCTTTACTAGAGACTCTACTTCTAGTCTGAAGCTTTGAAGTGACTCTGGTCTACTGTTTGGTGCATTCAGATCTAGTAATTGATAATAAAGGGTGGCTATACTTAACTCTTTGTTGCAATAGTTCAACTTCAGGAGTTTTATAGCTTCCTCATAATTACTCTCATCAAGAGTAAGGTTATGTATGACCTTTTTAGCCTCTCCTGTGAGAAGACTGAGTAGGTATGAAAATTTAGAAACTTTGTCTAGAGACTGTTTCTTATGGATGTGAACTTCAAAGGAAGTCCAAAAATTGTCCCAATTTTCTGTATCTAATCCTGAAAAGGTGGGCAAGTCTAGAGTAGGTAAACGAACCTCGGGTAAGTGATTATTGAAGTGAGACCCAGTGTTGCTGGCATTGGATCCAGACTGTTTGGCTAATTTAGATTTTATCATGAGTCTCCTCTTCATATTGGGAGATGTCGTTTACAATTTGGCTTGCTTCATCAGGATCAGTTTCTACAGTATTTAGCAGATCAAAGTAAGATTGACCTGCAGATCTGACTTGATCAAATTTCAGATCAGCCAATCTAACTAATGACTCTAAGTGATAAGAGTCAATGGGATTATCTTTAGTTAAGCCCTCAGCCTTATTAATTAATCTGGTCAAGTGACTTTTAAGGCCAATGTAGGTTCTCCTCAATTGTTCAGGAGTAGCCATGTTGGGCTTAGGTTCAAACTTCACAGTGTTAGTATATGTATTACTAATGAAGCTTCGGTACTTGTTCATTAGTGGACAAGTAACATTAATTGTAGCCTAATTTAAGGTGACTACTTTATATTTTACCTCACTTGAGGTTGAATGTACCTACCTACCTAACAACAAATAGCTAGATATTTTGTGCACTGTCTGAACTTCACCATTAGTTCTCGTCCGGTTAGCTCATCCTTATCACCATCAGAGTTAATGGAGATAATCCAGCAATACACAAAATAGATACACAAAATAATGCATACAAGAGAAATATTATGGAGACACTCCAATCAGAGTTATCTCAAAAATTAATCCCACCCTGTATAGGGTCAGCACAAATAATATAATACATACAACACTGACTAGTTTAGATCTAGTAATAATTCCTAACTAAGAACTATAAAATTATTTAGTCTGGGCTTGTACCAAATTCAGCACAATCTCAGCCTAAATTCTACCTAATAACATGGGTAAAGATTATTGTGGTGCAGTAAGGTGAATATAGTTGTGCTGTATTTTTGTTTTTTTTGTTTTATAAGAGTGCTCTTGCACACACAGGTGAACAATTATGTACAGTTAAGTTTGGCTTGCTAGCCACAGCCGTTTGTGATGGTTGATGGTGTTAATTAACTTGTCAACCACATGCAACCTAGATTCCCCTGACAAGTGTACACCATCTCTGGTCAGGTTCTGTCTGTAAGGTCTGGCTGTAAATTGGATATATGTGGCATCCAATCTCACTCGCTTTTTCAGCCTGAAATTTATGTACTTAGCAGCTCTCAGGTAGTATTCTGGGGTTACTCCCCAACGAAGATCTTGACTTGGTTGGCGAGGTTCCACTAATGTGAATACTACTGATTCACTGATGAGCTTGAAAGAAGAAATTATGGCTTTGAGGTGTTTGATCACCTCGGCTGGACGACGAGTGGGGTGGATGTCATTACCACCTAAGTATATAATGGTTAGATGGTGAGGCCAATACATCACCATCAAAACATCACCTCCTGGCCAATACATCACCAGCAAAACATCACTACCTGGCCAATACATCACCATCTGGCCAATACATCACCATCTGGCCAATCCATCACCATCAAAACATCACCACCTGGCCAATACATCACAATCAAAACATCGCCACCTGGGCAAATCATCACCAGCAAAACATCACCACCTGACTAATACATCACCAGCAAAACATCACCACTTGACCAATTCATCACCACCAAAGCACCACCTGGCCAATACATCGCCAGCAAAACATCAGCACCTGACCAATACCTCACCATCAAAACATCACCACTTGGCCAATACATCACCAGCAAAACATCACCACCAGGCCAATACATCACCAGCAAAACTTCACCTCCTCTGCAATACATCACAAGCAAAACATCACCAGTAAAACATCACCACCTAGCCAATAAATCACCAGCAAACATAACAACCTAACCAATACATCACCAGCGGAACATAACCACCTGGCCATTACATCACCAGGAAACATCACCACCTGGCCAATACATCACCAGCAAAACATCACCACCTGACCAATACATTATCAGCGAACATCACCTGGCCAATACATCACAAGCAAAACATCACCACCTGACCAATACATCACTCGCAAAACATTACCACCTAGTCAATACATCACTATCATAACATCACCACCTAGCCAATGTATCACCAGCAAAACATCACCAGCTAACCAATATATCACCAGTAAAACATCACCACCTAGCCTATACATCACCAGCAAAACATCACCATCTGGCCAATAAATCACCAGCAAAACGTCACCACCTGGCCAATACATCACCAGCAAACATCACAACCTAAGCAATACATCACCAGCGGAACATCACCACCTGGCCATTACATCACCAGCAAACATGACCACCTGGCCAATACATCACCAGCAAAAAATTCACCACCTGACCAATACATTATCAGCGAACATCACTACCTGGGCAATACATCACCAGAAAAACATCACCACCTGACCAATACATCACTAGCAAAACATCACCACCTGACCAATACATCACCAGGTCAATGTCTCACCAGCAAAAAATCAGCACCTGGCCAATACACACCAGCAAAACATCAGCACCTGACCAAAACATCCCCACCTGGCCAATACTTCACCAGGAAAACATCATCACCTGACCAATACATCACCAGCAAAACATCACCACCTGACCAATACATCACCAGCAAAACACTCCCTGGCCAATACATCACCAGCAAAACATCACCACCAGGCCAATGCATCATTAGCAAAACTTCCCCCCCTCTGCAATACATCACCAGCAAAACATCACCACCTGACCAATACATCACCAGCAAAACATCACCACATGTCCAATACATCACCATCAAAACATCACCACCTGGCCAATACATCACCAGCAAAACATCACTACCTGGCCAATACATCACCATCTGGCCAATCCATCACCATCAAAACATCACCACCTGGCCAATACATCACAATCAAAACATCGCCACCTGGGCAAATCATCACCAGCAAAACATCACCACCTGATTAATACATCACCAGCAAAACATCACCACTTGACCAATTCATCACCACCAAAGCACCACCTGGCCAATACATCGCCAGCAAAACTTCAGCACCTGACCAATACCTCACCATCAAAACATCACCACTTGGCCAATACATCACCAGCAAAACATCACCACCAGGCCAATACATCAACAGCAAAACTTCACCTCCTCTGCAATACATCACAAGCAAAACATCACCACCTAACCAATACATCACCAGTAAAACATCACCACCTAGCCAATAAATCACCAGCAAACATAACAACCTAACCAATACATCACCAGCGGAACATAACCACCTGGCCATTACATCACCAGCAAACATCACCACCTGGCCAATACATCACCAGCAAAACATCACCACCTGACCAATACATTATCAGCGAACATCACCTGGCCAATACATCACAAGCAAAACATCACCACCTGACCAATACATCACTCGCAAAACATTACCACCTAGTCAATACATCACTATCATAACATCACCACCTAGCCAATGCATCACCATCAAAACATCACCAGCTAACCAATACATCACCAGTAAAACATCACCACCTAGCCTATACATCACCAGCAAAACATCACCATCTGGCCAATACATCACCAGCAAAACGTCACCACCTGGCCAATACATCACCAGCAAACATCACAACCTAAGCAATACATCACCAGCGGAACATGACCACCTGGCCATTACATTATCAGCGAACATCACTACCTGGCCAATACATCACCAGCAAAACATCACCACCAGGCCAATACATCATTAGCAAAACTTCCCCCCCTCTGCAATACATCACCAGCAAAACCTCACCACCTGACCAATACATCACCAGCAAAACATCACCACATGTCCAATACATCACCATCAAAACATCACCACCTGGCCGATACATCACTACCTGGCCAATACATCACCATCTGGCCAAATCCATCACCATCAAAACATCACCACCTGGCCAATACATCACAATCAAAACATCGCCACCTGGGCAAATCATCACCAGCAAAACATCACCACCTGACTAATACATCACCAGCAAAACATCACCACTTGACCAATTCATCACCACCAAAGCACCACCTGGCCAATACATCCCCAGCAAAACATCAGCACCTGACCAATACCTCACCATCAAAACATCACCACTTGGCCAATACATCACCAGCAAAACATCACCACCAGGCCAATACATCACCAGCAAAACTTCACCTCCTCTGCAATACATCACAAGCAAAACATCACCACCTAACCAATACATCACCAGTAAAACATCACCACCTAGCCAATAAATCACCAGCAAACATAACAACCTAACCAATATATCACCATCGGAACATAACCACCTGGCCATTACATCACCAGCAAACATCACCACCTGGCCAATACATCACCAGCAAAACATCACCACCTGACCAATACATTATCAGCGAACATCACCTGGCCAATACATCACAAGCAAAACATCACCACCTGACCAATACATCACTCGCAAAACATTACCACCTAGTCAATACATCACTATCATAACATCACCACCTAGCCAATGCATCACCAGCAAAACATCACCAGCTAACCAATACATCACCAGTAAAACATCACCACCTAGCCTATACATCACCAGCAAAACATCACCATTTGGCCAATACATCACCAGCAAAACGTCAGCACCTGGCCAATACATCACCAGCAAACATCACAACCTAAGCAATACATCACTAGCGGAACATCACCACCTGGCCATTACATCACCAGCAAACATGACCACCTGGCCAATACATCACCACCTGACCAATACATTATCAGCGAACATCACCACCTGGCCAATACATCACCAGAAAAACATCACCACCTGACCAATACATCACCAGCAAAACATCACCACCTGACCAATACATCACTAGGTCAATGTCTCACCAGCAAAACATCACCACCTGGCCAATAAATCACCAGCAAAACATCAGCACTTGACCAAAACATCCCCACCTGGCCAATACATCACCAGGAAAACATCATCACCTGACCAATACATCACCAGCAAAACATCACCACCTGACCAATACATCACCAGCAAAATACTACCTGGCCAATACATCACCAGCAAAACCTAACCACATGTCCAATACATCACCATTAAAACATCACCATCTGGCCAATCCATCACCATCAAAACATCACCACCTGGCCAATACATCACAATCAAAACATCGCCACCTGGTCAAAACATCACCACCTGACTAATACATCACTAGCAAAACATCATCACCAGGCCAATACATCATTAGCAAAACTTCCCCCCCTCTGCAATACATCACCAGCAAAACATCACCACCTGACCAATACATCACCTACCTACCTTGAGGCTACCTTGAGGTGCTTCCGGGGCTTAGTGTCCCCGCGGCCCGGTCGTCGACCAGGCCTCCTGGTTGCTGGACTGATCAACCAGGCTGTTAGACGCGGCTGCTCGCAGCCTGACGTATGAGTCACAGCCTGGTTGATCAGGTATCCTTTGGAGGTGCTTATCCAGTTCTCTCTTGAACACTGTGAGGGGTTTGCCAGTTATGCCCCTTATGTGTAGTGGAAGCATGTTGAACAGTCTCGGGCCTCTGATGTTGATAGAGTTCTCTCTCAGAGTACCTGTTGCACCTCTGCTTTTCAACGGGGGTAATCTGCACATCCTGCCATGTCTTCTGGTCTCATGTGGTGTTATTTCTGTGTGCAGGTTTGGGACCAGCCCCTCAATTATTTTCCACGTGTAAATTATTATGTATCTCTCCCGCCTGCGCTCAAGGGAGTACAGATTTAGGCTCTTTAGTCGGTCCCAGTAATTTAGATGTTTTACTGAGTGGATTCTAGCAGTAAAGGATCTCTGCACGCTCTCTAGGTCAGCAATTTCTCCAGCTTTGAAAGGGGCTGTCATTGTGCAGCAGTACTCCACTCTAGAGAGCACAAGCGTTTTGAAAAGTATCATCATCGGTATAGCATCTCTAGTGTGAAAAGTTCTTGTTATCCAACCTGTCATTTTTCTTGCCGTTGTGACGGCTACTTTATTGTGTTCTTTAAAGGTAATGTCTTCTGACATGAGTACACCCAGATCCTTTACATTGCCTTTTCGTTCTATGTTATGATTTGCCGGAGTTTTGTACGTGGTTTCTGTTTTTATATTTTCAATTTTTCCGTAGCGCATGAGCTGGAACTTATCCTCGTTAAACACCATATTATTTTCTGTAGCCTATAGAAAGACCTGATCTACATCTGATTGGAGGTTTGCCGTGTCCTCTATGTTGCCAACTCTCATGAAAATCTTAGTGTCATCTGCAAAGGATGATACAGTGCTATAGGTTGTGTTCTGGTCTATGTTCGATATGAGGATGAGAAAAAGTACTGGAGCAAGCACAGTACCCTGGGGGACTGAGCTCTTCACGGTTGATGGGCTGGATTTTATTTTGTTGACTATTACACATTGGGTTCTGTTGGTCAGGAAATTGTAGATCCATCTGCCTATTTTCCCGGTAATTCCTTTTGAACGCATTTGATGTGCAATAACACCATGGTCACATTTATCAAAAGCTTTTGCGAAATCTGTGTAAATTACATCAGCGTTTTGTTTGTCTTCCATAGCATCTAATGCCATATCATAGTGGTCCAGTAACTGCGAAAGGCAAGAGCGCCCTGTTCTGAAACCATGTTGTCCGGGGTTATGGAGATGCTGTGATTCCATGTATTTTGTGATCTTACTTCTTAGCACTCTCTCAAAAAATTTTTTGATGTGCGATGTTAGTGCTATCGGTCTGTAATTTTTTGCCTCTGCCTTATTTCCTCCTTTATGGAGTGGTGCTATCTCTGCTGTTTTTAGTATGTCAGGGATAACGCCAGTATCTAGGCTTTGTCTCCACAGTATGTGAAGGGCCTGCAATAGTGGTTTCTTACAGTTCTTGATGAATATGGAGTTCCAAGAATCCGGGCCTGGTGCAGAGTGCATAGGCATACTGTTTATGGCTTCTTCAAAATCTAGTGGGGATAGGGCGACGTCTGATATATGATTTGATGTTGGTATCATATCCATGAAAAATTCATTTGGGTTATCAATCTTTAGTGCATTTAATGGCTCGCTGAAAACAGAGTCGTACTGCTTCCTCAGTAACTCGCTCATTTCTTTGTTGTCATCGGTGAAAGTTCCATCTCCCTTTCGCAGGGGCCCGATACTAGATATGGTTTTTGATCTTGATTTTGCATAGGAGAAAAAATATTTCGGATTTCTCTCTATTTCACTGATGGCCTTTTGCTCTCTTTGCCTCTCATGGGTTTTGTATGATTCTTGTAGCTTGAGTTCAATTTTTTCTATTTCTCTACCTAACCTTCTTCGCCGTTCTTGAGATAGGGTGTGACTCTCAAGTTGTTCCGCGATTCGTTTTCTTCGCCTATATAGGGAACGACGTTCCCGTTCCAATCTGCATCTCTTTCTCTTTTTTCTTAGGGGTATGCGGTTTGAACATATTTCTAGTGCTATTGAGCTTATTTTTTCCAGGCACTGGTTCAGGTTTGCATTTCCTAGTTGTTCTTCCCAGTTTATTTCTGTGAAGTCCTGGTTTATTTGCTCCCAGTTTATCTGTTTATTATTGAAGTTGAATTTGCTGAAATCCCCTCCACCGGGAATCTGGACTGGTTTTGAAGGTCCATTCCCCATGGTTGTCAGAACTTCAATTAAGTTGTGATCTGAGTAACAGGTATTTGTAATCATTATGTTCCCGATCAACTCATCATTATTAGTGAAAATGAGGTCCAGCGTGTTCTCCTTCCTAGTTGGTTCTACTATTTGCTGTATTATCTACTATTAAGGCAAACCTATCGCACATCCGTAGCAGGTCATTTGCATGTGCCTGTTCATTTAGGCTACTTCCTGGTATTCTTTCTGATATTACTGTATTAGCCAGGTGCTTCCATTTCAGGTGCCGTAGGTTGAAGTCCCCAAGCAGGATGATGTTCGGAGCTGGATTTGTGAGGTTTTCCAAGCAGTGCTCTATTTTCATTAGTTGGTCTTTAAACTGCTGAGGGTTTGCCTCCGGTGACTTATATACAAGGACAACAACTACATTTAGGATCTCTATTTTGACTATCAGCACTTCCACCATATCATTTGAGGTGTTTAGCAGCTCAGTACAGATGAGTGTGTCTTTGATGTAGAGGCTGACCCCACCCTGAAGCCGGTGTTTCCTATCACATCTGAAGAGATTGTATTCTGAGATCCATATTTCACCATCAAGGTAGTCCTTTGTGTGAGTTTCCGTTAGGGCTGCAAACACTGCATTTGCCTCATGAAGGAGACCATCTATAAAGTGAACTTTGTTGGATTTGCGTGTTTTTATACCCTGGATGTTGGCAAATATAAATGATGTTATCGTGTTAGTGGAAGTGCTGGATGCTTTAATTGGTGTTAATATCTGAGGCTCTGGTAAGGAGGCCACTGTGTTTGCGTCCTCTCTAGCATTTGACCGAGTTGGTGGTAGAGTCTGGTCATTTTTAGCCATTCTTCTCCTCCTCCTCTTGCTAAAAAATTATCCCGGTCGATGGAGTTGTGGCTGTTTTCATAGTGGTAGTCTGTCGGTTTTATTCGCCTGGTACCTCTTATATGAAAAGCTGGACATTCAGCATTGAAGCACTCTTTCCTGTCCAAAGAGTTCTTGCAAATTTCTGGGTGAAAGAATTCACAGCTTTTGGTACATTTACCTGTATTGAGGAGGTTCCTGCACTTTCTAGGGTGACCGTGTGTACATGTTCCATTTATTCTTCCCGATTCCCCATGCTTACAGGTTGCCCATCTGTAATACCAACAGATTTTGGGGCCTTGTTTTGTTTGTGTCCCTCTGCCAGGGACCGCACTCTGCTGCGGCGTCCCCGACAATGTGCCCTGCTCCGGTGCCTGTGACACTGTGCCCTGCTCCGGGGCCTGTGACACCGCGCTCTGCTCCGGTACCTGTGACACCGCGCTCTGCTCCGGTGCCTGTGACACCACGCTCTGCTCCGGGGCCTGTGACACCGCGCTCTGCTCCGGTGCCTGTGACACCGCGCTCTGCTCCGGTGCCTGTGACACCGCGCTCTGCTCCGGTGCCTGTGACACCGCGCTCTGCTCCGGTGCCTGTGTCAGGCACCGGACTGCTCAGGGGTCCCCGACTCCGTGCCCTGCTCAGGGGTCCCCGACTCCGTGCCCTGCTCAGGCATCCCCGACTCCGCGCCCTGCTCAGGCATCCCCGACTCCGCGCCCTGCTCAGGCATCCCCGACTCCGCGCCCTGCTCAGGCATCCCCGACTCCGCGCCCTGCTCAGGCATCCCCGACTCCGCACCCTGCTCAGGCGCCGCTGCCACAGCTGGTTGTACCTTGGTGTCATGTACAGTTTGTTTGAAGACATTAGAAATTGCTATGCAGGCATTAATTAGTAATTCTCTGTTATCGGCGGGAGTTTTATCCAGGATTTCCATCAATTTCATAAAAGTTACATCATCCTTTTTGCAGAGCGAGTACACAGAGTGGTCACTGAGACCATTTCTCCTTGAATTATTAGTCATGTTGGCACATTTTTTGTGTATGGCTGCTGAACAGAGTTGGCGTTGAAAGCTCTGTTGGTAATCTACCTTGATGTAGCATTCTATGCACGTTTTTATCAAAGCCATTTTTTGAACACTTCTGTTCAGTGGTGATGGTCTTACAAGGTGGGGTGTTGACCGGTGGGGGAGTTGACCGCGGGTGCTGGCCGTGGGTGCTGGCCGTGGGTATTGACCGTGGTGTTTACCAACTTGAGACAGGCCTGGAGGAGGCTGTATGGATGGCCAGTGTTGCTACCACGTGTCGCACTCTTAATTTGTTTTGTTCACTTGTTAGATTACATTACTTGCATTTTCCCACTAGTTATCTTACAGCGGAGGCGTCTAGTTTCTGTGTCTGGGCACTAGTTACCTGAGTACGTTACCGTACACTATTTGAAAAAATACACACACAAGAGGGTACTGGGGTGGGCCTACCTCCAAGTGGCCCTTGTTTACATACACACGACGGAATTATTTTGTGTATAAATTGTTCACTTGATATTAGAATATGTTATCTTAATTTTTGTTATAATAGACACAGGTTTTGCATAGAGAGCTTAGCACTATGGGCACTGATTACTTGATGTTTCAATAGCGAGAGATGTGATTTATTGACGACTTGGCAACTATCGCCTAAGGCCTCCTGGCACCACGAGGGCAGGCCTTGACTACACACGAATTTCACTTATTTTTCCTTTAACACAAACGGTCGGATGGTAATCACTATGATATATTGGTTAATATGTTGCGACACACTTTAAAAGTTCTCTGACTGTGTTTAGTTCCTGTATCACTGAAATATCCCTAGTTATATATTGTTTTCCGCGGAGCTCGCACCGCGTGGCCCTTCCCCTCTCACACCCAAAACAACAACCCTCCAGTAATCAACAATCACCAGTAAAACATCACCACCATGCCAATACATCACCAGCAAATATCACAACCTAACCAATACATAACCACCGGAACATCACCATCTGGCTATTACATCACCATCACCAACAAAACATCACCTGACCAATACATCACTCGCAAAATATCACCACCTAGTCAATACATCACCATCAAAACATCACCACCGAGCCAATACGTCACCATCAAAACATCACCATCTAGCCAATACATCACCAGCAAAACATCACTACCTGACCAATACATCACCAGTAAACATCACCACCTAGGCAATACATCACCAGCAAAACATCACCATCTGGACAATAAATCACCAGCAAAACATCACCACCTGGCCAATACATCACCAGCAAACATCACAACCTAACTAAAACATCACCAGCGGAACATCACCACCTTGACATTACATCACCAGCAAACATCACCACCTGGCCAATACATCACCAGCAAAACATCACCACCTGACCAATACATTATCAGCGAACATCACAACCTGGCCAATACATCACCAGCAAAACATCATCTTCACCTGACTCATACATCACTCGCAAAACATCACCACCTAGCCAATACATCACCGAGGACATTATCAGGTGGGGAGTTTGACTGGGGCGGTACATCTGTCAAATGATAACGCAGGTGTCCTAAGGCCAGCTCAGCGTGGACAGAAACCTCACGTAGACGTATTGGTCACCACGTGACCAATACATCACCTGGCTAATGTCTCACCAGCAAAACATCACCACCTCGCCAATACATCACCCGCAAATCATCAGCACAACATCAGCACCTGACTAATACATCACCACCTGGCCAATACATCACCAGCAAAACATCACCATCTGGCCAATACATCACCAGCAAAACATCACCACCTGGCCAATACATCACCAGCAAAGATCACAACCTAACCAATACATCACCAGCGGAACATCACACCCTGGCCATTACATCACCAGCAAATATCACCACATGGCCAATACATCACCACCTGACCAATACATCACCAGCAAAATATCACCACCTAGCGGGCGATGAGTCACCATAACGTGTCTAAAGTATGATGACCAGACAACACACTAGAAGGTGAAGGGACGACGACGTTTCGGTCCGTTATGGAACATTCTCGACAATCGATTTGAGAATGGTCCAGGACGGACCGAAACGTCGTCGTTCCTTCACCTTCTAGTGTGTGGTCTGGTCATCATCACCACCTAGCCAATACATCACCAGAAAAACATCACCACCTGATCAATACATCACCAGCAAAACATCGCCACCTTGTCAAAACATCAACAGCAAAACATCACCACCTGATCAATACATCACCACCTGGCCAATACGTCACCAGCAAAACACTACCTGGCCAATACATCACCAGCAAAACATCACCCCATTGCCAATACATCACCATCAAAACATCACCACCTGGCCAATACATCACCATCAAAACATCACTACCTGGCCAATACATCACCAGCAAAACATCGTCACCTGACCAATACATCACAATCAAAACATCACCACCTGACCAATACATCACCAGCAAAACATCACCACCTGGCTAATACATCACCAGCAAAACATCACCACCTGACCAATACATTATCAGCGAACATCACTACCTGGCCAATACATCACCAGCAAAACATCATCTTCACCTGACTCATACATCACTCGCAAAATATCACCACCTAGCCAATACATCACCAGCAAAACATCACCTCCTGGCCAATACATCACCAGCAAAACATCACCACTTGGCCAATATATCACCAGCAAACATCACAACCTAACCAATACATCACCAGCGAAACATCACCACCTGGCCAATACATCACCAGCAAACATCACCACATGGCCAATACATAATTAGTAAAATATCACCACCTGACCAATACATTATCAGCGAACATCACCACCTGACCAATATATCACCAGCAAAACATCACCACGTGACCAATACATCACCTGGCTAATGTCTCACCAGCAAAACATCACCACCTCGCCAATACATCACCAGCAAAGATCACAACCTAACCAATTCATCACCAGCAAAACATCATCACCTGACCAATACATCACAATCAAAACATCACCACCTGACCAATACATCACCAGCAAAACATCACCACCTGGCCAATACATCAACAACAAAACATCACCACCTGACCAACACATCACCACCTGGCTAAAAATCACCACCTGACCATAACATTACCTGTACCATCCATATCATCCATACATTATCTTACCAACAACCTCCGCCATGTTAATATTTATCACACTAGCGGTCTCTCCTAATCTGTCGCGGTTCCTTCACCCCAGAAGGAGGCATCCCGATGCTTTGCCAATTTGCGTGATAACCAATCCCATCAGCGTTCTAGGCTCTCGGTGTTTAATGGACATATTGGCCTAATGGTCCAGCCGTCTGTATTCTGGCCAGGTTCACGTTCCTCGCGTTATTATGAAAATGGCCCAAAATGTCCAGGTGGGTTCTGCTGCCTGAATTAAGGAAAGAAAATATATGATAATCGTATTTGATCTATCTTCTTATATTTCCAAGAATCTATTTTTACTGCTGTAGGAATTTTTTTTTATAAGTAATCCACGGATAATCAACGTCGGGAGAATTACACAAATAAACGCATGTCTAAACTAATGTTATTCTTCTTTATTCCTATAAAGAGATTGTTTTATTTTCTGCGTCCTCTATGTACGTACATGTCTCTGCCTGAGTGTGCCCCTGGGGGTGGGGGGGTGGGGGGTGGGGGGTTTGGTGCCTCAGCTCTTCTATCTTTGAGCGTGAACGACATAATCCTCATTCTTATCATGCGTTGCTAACAAAATTAACATAAAACAACATCATTATTTTCACGTGGTTCCATCAATGTTAACGTTATATATATGTATATATACGTTATATATATGTATATATGTCATACCTAGTAGCCAGAACGCTGTTCTCGGCCTACTATGCAAAGCCCAATTTGCCTAATAGGCCGAGTGACTTTCTTTATTTTCAAGAAATTGTTTCCAATTGGATTATTTGAAATATTATTATTATTTTATATTTGGATCATAGATTATTGACTTTTTTATGTTAGTTTAGGTTAGGTAGGGTTGGTTAGGTTCGGTCGTATATCTACGTTAGTTTTAACTCAAATTAAAGGACCTTAACTTATAAATAATTAAATGGATCATTTCATAAGAAAATTTGAAAAATACATAAATTCAGAAAACTTGGCTTATTACCAAATCGGACCTTGCACAGTAGACCGAGTATTGCATTCTGACTACTAGGTACAACATATATATATATATATATATATATATATATATATATATATATATATATATATATATATATATATATATATATATATATATATATATATGGAAGGGAGTACCACCTCTAGCTGGAAGAAGGGGGACCCATAGCCTCGGAGGAAACCACACATAACGCATTAGATATATATATATATATATATATATATATATATATATATATATATATATATATATATATATACCTCCTTACACGGATGGATGGTACCCCTCACCTTCTCTACTGGTACCATACCCTACCCTACCCCCCTCCCTCCCTCTTGGTACCCAGAGAACCTACGCCCACACCAATATCACTACACACATCCTCCCCCCCACACACACACACATCCCACGTCCTCACCCACACACACGCACACACACACCTCCTCCTCCTATCTTCCTGCATAGACCTTCCTGGCAATATATATATATATATATATATATATATATATATATATATATATATATATATATATATATATATATATATATATATATATATATATATATATATATATGTCGTACCTAATAGCCAGAACGCACTTCTCAGCCTACTATGCAAGGCCCGATTTGCCTAATAAGCAAAGTTTTCATAAATTAATTGTTTTTCGTCTACCTAACCTACCTAACCTAACCTAACCTAACTTTTTCGGCTACCTAACCTAACCTAACCTATAAAGATAGGTTAGGTTAGGTTAGGTAGGGTTGGTTAGGTTCGGTCATATATCTACGTTAATTTTAACTCCAATAAAAAAAATTGACCTCATACATAATGAAATGGGTAGCTTTATCATTTCATAAGAAAAAAATTAGAGAAAATATATTAATTCAGGAAACTTGGCTTATTAGGCAAATCGGGCCTTGCATAGTAGGCTGAGAAGTGAGTTCTGGCTACTAGGTACGACATATATATATACATATATATATATATATATATATATATATATATATATATATATATATATATATATATATATATATATATATATATATATATATATATATATATATATATATATATATATGTCGTACCTAGTATATATATATATATATATATATATATATATATATATATATATATATATATATATATATATATATATATATATATATATATATATATATGTCGTACCTAGTAGCCAGAACGCACTTTTCAGCCTACTATGCAAGGCCCGATTTGCCTAATAAGCCAAGTTTTCATGAATTAATTGTTTTTCGACTACCTAACCTACCTAACCTAACGTAACCTAACTTTTTCGGCTGCCTAACCTAGCCTAACCTATAAAGATAGGTTAGGTTAGGTTAGGTAGGGTTGGATAGGTTTGGTCATATATCTAAGTTAATTTTAACTCCAATTAAAAAAAATGACCTCATACATAATGAAATGGGTAGCTTTATCATTTCATAAGAAAAAAATTAGAGAAAATATATTAATTCAAGAAAACTTGGCTTATTAGGCAAATCGGGCCTTGCATAGTAGGCTGAGAAGTGCGTTCTGGCTACTAGGTACGACATATATATATATATATATATATATATATATATATATATATATATATATATATATATATATATATATATATATATATATATATTTATGCAAACAAACCTGAATGGTCCCCAGGCATACATGCAACGGAAAACTCACACCCCAGAAGTGACTCGAACCCATACTGCTAGGAGCACTATGCAACTGGTGTACAGGACATCTTAACCACTCGACCATCATGACCGGACAAAAGATGATGGTAGCCGAAGCTATTTCCTCATCATCACACCGGCACTCTGATGGTAATCTTGGGCATAGTATTTTATCAAATCACGTCATTCTTTGGGACACACGCGAGGAACATAAAATTTGTGTCCCTAGTTACAAGATATATATGGATTGATTTTAAAAGAGCTTAAAGTTTATAGATCTCTTGAAGCTCCTCCGCATCTGGACATGAACTAAGGATGCAGCAGACGTTTCCCCTCTGGATCGCCACACTGAGACGCTGAACCAAAAAACTGGCAGCCCTTGGGTCTCTGGTGACATCAATGAGCTTGGAGCCCAATTCCTTGAGAAATCCTAAGGCACTCTTACCTAAGGAGTATGCGTCTCAGACGCTATTGGAACAAAGATGCATAGACTTTCCAGTCACCTCTACTTGAGTGATTTTGCTGTTTCCCTGTTGTTGGCCGCCCCACCTGCTTGATCAGCACCAGAGTGTACATAGGTGTCAGCCAGGGTGGATACACATGTGTAGTCCCTCATGAACTGTTTCCCCATTTTCCAGGAGTATATGGTGATGATATCAGGGTGAAGTGCGGGGTCATTCGGGTTTTGGTCCTCTAGGATGCGAGGTTCTCTCTCTGCTGGGCACTGACCTGAGACAAGGCTTCTCTTGATGATGTCATTGACTCGTGTCTCGCATGCCGGCCCTTTGTGCTTCGGTAGTGCAACCCATGCAGTCCATATTGGTCTGCTTCCACCCTGTTGCACATACACTTGTATTCAGTGTGACTTGAGGCACCAAGGCGGAGGGTCACTGCTACACAAAGGAATTCAGGATCTAGATGCATGCCTATTGCAGACATGCGTACTGCCAGGAGGAAGTCTCCTGCATGGGGGCAGACACTGCTCTGAGGGGGCTTTCTCCTTCTCTGATGTTGCGGCTCTGAACATGGCATCAGCGACTTTTTCCACAAGTGGGTGGTCCCAGCTGGACTGATTATGTTTTTTGTTGGCTTCATAATGCGTGCTGGGGCTGCAAGAGCATCCCACTGCTTTGAACATTCAGTGAAAGCAGGATCATGTATTCTTGCTGAATCACTCAGGGTTTCAGGTAGAATATTTCTAACAAGGTCGTGTGATGCATGGGAGGAGGAAAGGAAGGCTGGTAGAGCAATCTGGGAGGCTGTGTGGACACCAAGGTCGCCGAGTCTTACAGGGAGGGTTGCTTGATCCCACTGAGAGTCGTCTAATGGCAGGTTTAGGACTTTCACCAGCATCGACCTCTGAAGGGTGTTATACACATTTAATTTATAGCTGTATATATATATATATATATATATATATATATATATATATTATTATTAAATATGACCGAAAAAGTAAGATTAATAATTCTAACACGAATTTTCTCAATCTTTCGTACATTTCTTTTCACTGTTGGAGGTAAATCAAAAATCAATTCTCCAAAATTCATTTTTATTTATAGTCTGACGCGACACGAGCGCGTTTCGTAAAACTTATTACATTTTCAAAGACTTTAGTTTACAAATACACAACTGAATAGAACTTACGCATCTCCGATTTTATATCTACATTTGAGAGAGGTGGATGGGATGAGGTGGCATTAATAGGGTATTAATTTAATCAACACAAGACAGAACACGAAACAATGGGTATTGAATAGAAGTGATTGTAGAAAGCCTATTGGTCCATATTTCTTGATGCTTCTATATTGGAGCGGAGTCTTGAGGTGGGTAGAATATAGTTGTGCATTAATTGGCTGTTGATTGCAGGTGTTGACTTCTTGATGTGCAGTGCCTCGCAAACGTCAAGCCGTCTGCTATCGCTGTATCTATCGATGATTTCTGTGTTGTTTACTAGGATTTCCCTGGCGATGGTTTGGTTGTGGGAAGAGATTATATGTTCCTTAATGGAGCCCTGTTGCTTATGCATCGTTAAACGCCTAGAAAGAGATGTTGTTGTCTTGCTTATATACTGGGTTTTTTGGAGCTTACAGTCCCCAAGAGGGCATTTGAAGGCATAGACGACGTTAGTCTCTTTTAAAGCGTTCTGTTTTGTGTCTGGAGAGTTTCTCATGAGTAGGCTGGTCGTTTTTCTGGTTTTATAGTAAATTGTCAGTTGTATCTTCTGATTTTTGTCTGTAGGGATAACGTTTCTATTAACAATATCTTTCAGGACCCTTTCCTCCGTTTTATGAGCTGTGGAAAAGAAGTTCCTGTAAAATAGTCTAATAGGGGGTATAGGTGTTGTGTTAGTTGTCTCTTCAGAGGTTGCATGGCGTTTCACTTTCCTTCTTATGATGTCTTCCACGAAACCATTGGAGAAGCCGTTGTTGACTTGGACCTGCCTTACCCTACAGAGTTCTTCGTCGACTTGCTTCCATTCTGAGCTGTGGCTGAGAGCACGGTCGACATATGCGTTAACAACACTCCTCTTGTACCTGTCTGGGCAGTCGCTGTTGGCATTTAGGCACATTCCTATGTTCGTTATGTAACGAACATATATGATCGTTATTCCTATGTAACGAACATAGGAATGTGCCTAAATGCACATTCGCGGGTTCACAGGACTAAAACCCAACCACCTCAAGCAAATGCTCAACCCTGCACTGGGTGACATTGCAAAGAACCTCTTGGTGGAACTAACCAGATTCACCAACACATGTCTAGCTGGCAACATGGAGTGTGCAACACTCCACATGGAGTGGAGTGTGTGAGCTGGCAACACAACAACATGGCAATATAGTTGTGCATTAATTGCCAATTAATGCACAACTATATTCTACCCATCTCAAGACTCCGCTCCAATATAGAAGCATCAAGAAATATGGACCAATAGGCTTTTTACAATCACTTCCATTCAATACCCATTGTTTCTTGTTCTGTCTTGTGTTGATGAATTTAATACCCTATTAAATACCACCTCACCCCATCCACCTCACTCAAATTTAGATATAAACAAATCGGAGATGTGTAAGTTATTTTCAGTTGTGTATGTGTAACTAAAGTCTTTGAAAATGTAATAAGTTTTACGAAACGCGCTCAAGTGTCGCGTCAGACTAGAAATAAAAATGAATTTTGGAGAATTGATTTTTGAATTACCACCAACGGTGAAAAGAAATGTACGAAAGATTGAGAAAATTCGTGTTAGAATTATTAATCTTACTTTTTCGGTCATATTTAATAATATATGTCTACAGGAAAGACTGCTACCAATATATATATATATATATATATATATATATATATATATATATATATATATATATATATATATATATATATATGTATATATATATATATATATATATATATATATATATATATATATATATATATATATATATATATATATATATATATATATAATATATATATATATATATATATATATGTATATATATTTATATATGTATATATATTTATATATGTATATATATGTATATATATTTATATATATGTATATATATATATATTTATATATATAATCACTTAATTTATTTAATTTTTTTCATATCCCTTTTCAATAATTTTTTTTAACCAGACTTTATTAGGACTCTCATCAGAAACCCCTCTAGAAAGCGATTTTTTCGGGAAATATTCTCTCCGGAATATTAAAAAATTACCAGCTGTGTTGTGCAAGGTGTCAAAAGTCCTTACAGTATTCCCTTTTTACGATAGTCGTGAAGTTGGTAATGTTGCCGCGGGGGCTTCTGTGTCCGTTAACACAGGAGGTCGTTACAGGTGAGCGACGGCCGCTGTATCGCTGCCAACTCTCAAGCATAGTGCAGAAACTTCTATAATGATAATCTACTCTGGAAAAACATGTTTCATCTGGAAAGAAAAATGTAATTGACGAATCTGCAAACAGTTTATCACTTTACTATGGATAATTTCTTTAGTATAGGATTTTCTCACTGATTCATCACGTTAGTGTGATTAATCTGTGTTTTAATAAACAGTGTTATCTTGGTTTTATCTCAAATATCCCGGTCCTGGCGAGATATTCGGGAGAATCTACAAGAATACAATGAGAAGCTCATTGGGTTACTGACGAGTGTATTTAATTAATCAGTCGAAACTGGTGTTGTTCCTGCTGCATAGAACACAGAGCTGGCGTGGCCGTAATATTGAAGAAAGAGGGATAAAACTCGTGTTTGACATCTATAGGGGGGGAGGGGGAAAGGTTCCTGGAAGCAATACCTGCAGGTGCAATCAGATATCACTCAGAAGAATCGTAGTTGATAATAAAAGGCTCCCAGCACACGTTCACAAGAGTCGTTCCGGTCTTTCCATTTTGCTGGCCTTTGAGTAGTAATGGAGGACGACAATAGTTAAACCCAACTTGGAATAAGCTTGAGTGTTTTGGTCAACGTATTAATAAATGGATACAAATATTCCTTGGAAAATACAGAGGAACCTTTCCTATAAAGACAGGGTGAAGTTTCTCAATTTACACTCACAGGAGAGTCGCCCAAAATGGGCGTGATATAATCGAAGTTTTCAATTGGGTTTGGGACCTAAACAAGGGCTGTATAGACAGGGCTCTGTTGATGTAGGAACACAGAGTTACAGCCCCGCTCCTGTGCCAGGTAAGTCCACTATGGGCTCACCATAGCCCGTGCTACTTGTAACTTTTTGTTCCGAGTAACTGAATCTATAACAACAAGAACTGTCAACGCGTAACATTAGGTCGAAACTGGAGAAATTAATATTTAAAGGAATATAGAAAGGAACTAAGGATTGTGGGAATATGGTTATCTTGAGGTTATCTTGAGATGATTTAGGGGCTTAGCGTCCCCGCGACCCGGTCCTTGACCAGGCCTTCTTTTTGTTACACATCCCAAGGAAGCAGCCCGTAGCAACTGTGTAACTCCCATATACCTATTTACTGCTAGGTAACAGGTTCATCAGGGTGAAAGAAACATTTTGCCCATTTGTCTCTGCCTCCATCGGGGATCGAACACGGAACCTCATGACTACGAATTTGAAGCGCTGTTCGCTCAGCTGTCAGGCGTCCCACTCACCCACTCAACTGTCATGGTTGTAAATGTGTCGAATGTGTATTCAGCAAGAACTATTCGTGCAAACCATTTAACAGGTTTCCAGGAATAGATTGGATGAACGGTGAGACGAGGTTAAGTAAAATAGGATCAACTGGCCTTTTGCGATGCAACTTAATTCTCATTTTCATATGTTTATGAATCCACTTACAGCATTCAGCAAAATCACAGGATCGCTATTCTTAGCCAAAAAAGACAAATCAATCTCGATTTTAATGAAAAAGTAATCTGTCATTCTAAAGGTACCCATTACCGATAACCTATGCGTCATCTACGATAATCTTGCACTTTGAATTCTAGTATCGTGAAAGTGACCTAAATTTATATAAATATAATACCCAGGTATAAGTGTAATAACCTGTTTTAACGAATAATTAATACCCTACACTTGTGTTGGAAATTTCCAACACTAATACACTACTATTGTATTATAATAAATCATTATTATAATATACTAACTACAGTAGTCACTAAATTTACTAACAGTAATGTTCATATAAACTAACAATTATATCTGCGTATTGATGCTGGAATTCTTACGAAATAAAGCACCAACATTGCGTCAGATTATGTCTAGTTAAACACATTTATTACCAATGTGCTAGAGAATTGAATGTGGTTCTCTAAAATCATCAGTATTCCGTGTGATAATTATTTACGGATAACATAACTCCCAAATAATTCTAAATCGAGAGTTTTCAGTTACAATTGTTATCAAGTAATAGTTTCTCTGTCACGCGTAAATGCCATGGAGAAAACTAAAATCTTCTCCATTTCTCGTTTACCACCATAAGACGAGAAAGCAATAATATTTAAATCCCCAGAATCACAACCCAGTCTCTATTAAAGTATTTCAACCACGATTGCGCGAAATAGTATTATTCGTGATAAATAATTTCTGTGGTGAATGCGGGACGCGGGTTGGGGAGGAGGAGACGCCATTATTGTTGAGGCTGGTGTTGCGGAGTGAGCCGCCAGCGTGCGTACTTGGACAGAAGAAAGTCGTGGCGTCAGAGTCTGAGACACGTGACGTTGGGATTATCAGCAAGAATTACACTGATACTCAACTTATAACGAATAATTATTCTTCCACGTGCTTCATAGTGCTCGGTCAAACAATAACGCATCGAGAATCAAGCCAAACTCTCAATCACGTGTACAACATCGTGGAAGTTTGAGACTGAGACGCGATATCGGCAGACTTCAGCATATACTGCGCTCATGCTAAGTATATTTTCTTTCTTGGTGCATCATTAGAGATTGTATATTTCGTGGGCAGTCTGTCGTTACATAGCGGGACGACAATAAATCCAATGTTAGTACCGCATTAATATTCATTTTCTATTTTCATAAATTTCGAGATTTAAGTAGCCTAGTTCAATGCTACGTAATATCCTTTAAATTACAGCTCGTATGTGAGGAGTCAACGAGTCGTTAACTACATTCGTGTTATTCACCTCTAATGACTTCTGTGTGGAGATCCTGAGATCACGAGGCCGAAGCACAAACGATGTCATAGATATCGTCTTAAAGCTAAGACTTTGTGAACACATTTAATTACTCCAATTTATTATACATATCCATAATATTATCATATCGAATACTTGCTATATGAATTTGGAGATTGGTGTGTTTATTTAGATGATTGTTCTTTAATTCTAACAATCATTAATATTCTCTATTTGGATTTACCTATTGATTCTATAATATTTTTGGTCATAATATTCTTTACTCAACAATAAACTGGTCACGAACCACACTAGATCCTAGACGTATATGAAGTTCAAGCAATACCCCCCGGCCCTTCCCCCCAATGTAGGTGTTTGAGGCTCTGACTTTAGTTAATTAATCATACAGTCCATTATTATTTAAGTGATTATTCTTTCTAATATTTATCCATAGACACTGGTTCTTCCTTGTGTTTCTAATGATCACTTTTTATTAGTTTCCCTCTTTTCTCAAAAGTGGGTGGTCCTTCGTTATTATATAAATTAAGCAAGCAATTAAATAATTGAGTTAAGCCCCAGATATCCCACAACTTGTAAGATATTAATAAAAAAAAAAAGCTAATGGGATAGGTTATTCGAACGCTTCTGGTCAGACAAAAGCCACTTAAAATGTAACACTTGTCTAATTGTGAATGATGAATGTAATGTGTGCATCAAAAATCAATTTGTTTAATCAGCAAAGCAGTTTAATGACACAGAAACAATGGAGTGACTGCATGTGCTTCCCTTCCCTCCATCCCCTGTGCATCTGCCTGGGGGAAAAAACCAATCTCATCTGTTGTGTTTGACTTGGCATGAGAGGTAATGCCAGGTTTGTTGACCATAAAGCTGATGACGACAGGAGTAGAAATGTTGCATGTTTTTGCACACTGATGCTTGTGATTGTTATTGTTGCAGACTGAAACCTGAAACTGACACAGGCTGCTTACAAATACAACTCCAAAATACAAGAGTCAAACAAAAGCAGAGAAAGAACAGTAAAGCAAAATTATTTGCGTTATGAGGAAATCCAGCTAATACCGCAACGTATTACTAATCTAGTGTGATGGAAAAAAGAAGTGCAGGTGTTCGGCAGTCCTCCTAATGGCTGGTGTCAATGCCAATCACTTTAACAAAAATAAAAAGTTGACTGCGTGGCTGTTGCCTCTTGTGGTAAAGTAAGGGAAAACACGCAAAACAAATCGTATGAACAATGAAACTTTAATTAACTTGAAAGCAAATATGAACAAAGATAATCCCTTGGCTATGTACAGTGCAATTAAACAAGATTATAAAGTAAAAAAATAACATAAAATAAAACAGTGGTTACGTTACTCTACAAATGAATAAGACAAAAAATGAATTAACAGGTGCTGAGAATATTTGCTGGTTGAACACATCCACTATTACACAGAACGTATATTAGATAGGTGTGTCAGCTTGGAGAGCACAGAATATTCTAAATTCAATGGATCTTGCACGCTCAGTCATTGACTATGTAGATGGCGCTGAAGTGGAGTGCAGACGACGATCCACCAATGGGACGCGTGCTGGCTGGAATTAGTGGTTTGGTGATCGACGAAGGTGGAGGGGGGAGGTGGAGAGTGAGTGTCGGATACGTATGTGTGGTGTTTGTGTGTTACTGAGGAAGTCTTGGTTGTAGGGTTGATGTAAAGTCATGACTTGGTTACTGACTTTAATACTTAATATGATTACATGACTAGTAGCTACCAAGCTTGGCGGGCGTCCTGTACGCTCTTCTGTTTACCTTCCTCTCTCTCTGGCGTCCCAGCCGCCGCACATAGAAAACGGATGGTACCATTTTCTGTGAACATGACATCCCTCTTTTTCTTTAAAAAGAATGAATACAGGATGTCTACCATGCTTGTAGCACAAAGCAAAGTTATTGACACAAAGTAAGTTATTACCATATCAAGAGATACTGCATACATTTAACATTAATTAAGCACACAAAGAATTTAAACAACTTAATCTTTTCCACAAAGGATTTCAATGTTAAAAATACATATGCAATGTTAAACAAACATGAAAGAAACTGTAATACAAAGTTACAAAATATTGAATGAGATATCTGCATTATTCAAACAATATTAAATTTAGTTTAGCACAATAAGTAAATACTTTTCATTACATAGGAACACAATTAATCATCAAATCGTGTAGGGCGTTTAACATGACGTTTAGGACGAGAGTCCTTAAATGCAATAACATCCCTTGATGAATTGTTTGTCGGGTTATAACTATTTTTTTCTTTTTCTTTTGCACGACTTTGCACTTCATCATTTTCTACACTAGTTGGAATCACTTTGAAATAAGCCATATTACGTGTTATGCTATGATCTCTATTACTAGCTGTTACCATAGTTCCTTTTACACTAATCACTTTATATGGTTTTGTATCATACGGCATATCTAACTTTCCCTCTTTTTTCTTTTTAACGAGAACAGTATCTCCAACCTTTATGAATTGTTCCTTTGCACGTTGATCATGAGCAATTTTCATTTTGCCCTTGGCTAGTGCATCCTTCTGAGCGAGACGTTTATCCGTTACCTCGGCTGGCATGACGGGTAGTGCGATTCTCATAGGACGTCCAAATAAAAGTTCGCCAGGCGACTTGCCCAGTGTTCCATGTGGTGTTGCACGGTAGTTCCTGAGAAAAGCATACATAGCTTGTTTCCAGGATCGTCCTTCGGCATGAGCACAGCGTACCGCTTTCATGAGAGGTTGCATGAATCTCTCAACTTCTCCATTTGCTTGAGGATGTAGTGGCATCACACGGCGGTGTTTGAATCCAATATGCTCAGCAAAGTTGACGAAGTCTTGTCCATTGAATGGCGGTCCATTGTCTGTCTTGACAACTTCGGGAATGCCAAAGTTTGAAAAGATCTTGTCGAGTTTCGGGATGACGGCCTTTGCAGATGTGGAATTGATGATTTCTACTTCTGGATAACGTGAGTGATCATCAATGACTACCATCAAGTACTCTCCAGTTGGTAGTGGTCCGCAGAAGTCCATCGATACTTCCGTCCATGGTGCAGCAGGTAGTGGTGAAGGTTGTAGAGGTGTTGGTCTTGAAGTATCCACTGCAGCTTGGCAAGGGACACAGGCATCATGCATATCCTTTGCTTGACGATCAATACCAGGAAGCCACACCTTTTCTCGTAGCAGCTGTTTCGTCCTAACAAGACCTTGGTGTCCTTGATGTGCAAGCTTCAGAGCACGTTGCTGGAGAACAGCTGGAATCACGATACGAGTACCTCGCAGCACAGTGTCGCGTTGTTGCGTAACACTTAATTCTGTCTGGATGCGTTCAAGTGCTTTGAATGCATCTTGGTCAACTCCTGAGGGTGGGATGCGTGGAAACTTTTTCTTAGTCAATGCATCCACTGTTGCTTGCAGAGTTGGGTCCTCTAGGGTTGCAGTACGGATTTCATTAAGAGTAAGAGCCTTAGGGACTGCATCACAGGTTACAGAGTGTACATATTCCTCGGCAACTTGCTGATGCTTGGTGATGGTGAAACTGTTGGCAGGATGTCGACTGATGTAATCAGCGGGATTGCATGCACCCGGCTTGTATTTCACCGTAAAGTTGTATGGTTGCAGACGAAGAGCCCATCTCTCAATGCGAGCTGGTGGTTTGGACTTTGGATTATTGAAGATGGTCTCCAACGGTTTGTGGTCAGTGACCATCGTGGTGAAGGGCGCACCAAGCAGATACACATTGAAGTGTTCACAGCCCCATACAAGAGCAAGAGCTTCCTTCTCTGTCTGACTGTATCGTTGCTCAACATCTGTGAGAGAACGGCTGGCGTAGGCAATTACTACTCTGGAATCTGGTTGACCAGGTTTGTGTTGGGCTAAAACAGCACCTAATCCAACAGGACTAGCATCCACCGTTAACTCAGTGTCCATTGATGGATCAAAGTATGCAGCAGTCGCATTCTCTACTAGTGCATCTTTCACAGCATCAAATGCATTTTGCTCGATATCGCTCCAGTACCATGATGCATTTTTCTTCAGGAGCTCACGTAGAGGCTTTGTAATGGTAGCAAAATCTGGAATGAAGCGAGAACAGTAGTTTGCCATTCCCAGAAAACTATGTACTTCAGTGGACGTTGAAGGAGGTGCAGCATTCTTGATATCTGCAACTTTCTTGGGATCTGGAGACAGACCTTTGTCACTAAGTACATGTCCAAAGAATTCAATTTTATGTTGATTGAACTCACACTTTGCTCGGCTTAGCGTCAAATTCTTTTCTCGTAAGCGTTGCAATGTTGCACGAAGAGCTTTGTCGTGTTCAGCTTGGGTACGGCCATAAACAATGATGTCATCAGACATGTTGTCAGCATTAGGTATGTCTTGCAATACCTGGCTGATGATGTGCTGGAATACCTCGGCAGCACTGTTGATACCAAAACTCAGGCGCTTGTACCTATACAGACCTCGATGTGTCGTAAACGTTGTGATGAAGCGACTCTCATCATCAAGTTCAAGCTGATGATAGCCCTTGTTTAAATCTAACTTGCTGAATACAGTTGCATTATTCAAGCTGTAAATCATATCATCTACAGTGGGTGTAGGATGGCGTTCACGCATTATTGCCTTGTTGGGAACACGCATGTCCACACAAATGCGTATCTCATCTGGATTCTTCGGCTTTGGTGGAGTGACAATTGGGCTTACCCATGGTGTTGGGCCTGTTACTGGTTCAATGATATCTAGTTCTATCAGCCTATCCAGTTCGGCATCGACTTTCTTGCGAGTATGGAATGGTTGTCGGCGATGTGGTTGGGCAACTGGAATTACATCTGGGTTGATATGCAGATGTACTTTGCTATCAGTATAACAACCTATGGATTTAAATCGATCAGAAAATTCAGCAACAATACCATCAACAATGTTTGCAGATTCCACTGCTACAGCATTAGAAAGCTGAAGTAGCCCCAATTTGGTTGAAGTCTTGTAACTGAGTAAAGACTCCTTTGCATTCCTAACAACATGGAATGTAGTAATGAGCATTGCATTCTTTGACTTAATCTCTGCAGTGAAAGTTCCAATCACTGGCAAGGCTACCTTTGAAGCATAGGCAGTGCCGTTGCCATTATAGTTCTCAAGCTTTGGGAACTGTTTTTTAAATTTCTCATAGTGGCACTCAGCAATGGTGTCAATGTTTGATCCAGTGTCAATGAGAACTTTGAGACAAATACCAGCAATGTATACACATGTCTCTGGGTTGTTTGGAAGATCATTCCATTCTGTGATTGCTTGTACTCCATAAGTATAATCACATTCACTGTCATCTGAGACTGGTTGTAATGAAATGTTGTCTTGTATATTATTAACATTCTGGATATGAGGTGCAATATTGTGTTTACCACCTCGACCCCTATGACCTGATCCTCGTACAGTGCTTTTATTCATTGACTGTGGTTTCTTTAGTGCGGAACGACACATAGCACCAAAATGACCTAGTTTTCCACACTCATAGCACTTCTTACCTTGAGCAGGACAAACATTATCTTGGTGTGGGTAGTCTCCTCCACAATTGTAACATTTATTGTTGACACCCTCTGATGTGGGTCGTTGTGACTGCTTGAGCCTTGTTCCTTGACCCCAGTTGTGACGTGGTTCTCGGCTAAATTTACTGTTAGGTTTGCCATGATATCTTCTTTGATTACGATGTCCTCCCTGAACCTTACATACCTCATCACTGTTAGTAACAGTGGCAGAACCGTTATTGGCACTGCACTCCATGACACGAGCATCACGTGCAGCATCTTCCATTCGACGAGCCATATCCAGTATCTTGGTAAGAGAACTGTCATCATCAACAAGTTCTAGAGCTCTTCGACGAAGACGTGTAGATGTGCATGATTCAATTATTTGCTGTTTGATTTCTTTGTCAACATCAGCAAACTCACAATGGGCTGCTAAACCCTGCAGACGTGTGTAGTATTGATCCACAGTTTCATTAGAGAGTTGTTTTGCTCTCCTGAAATGCATAATTTCCATAGCAGTATTTTGCCTTGGTTTGAAATGCTCTGTTAGTTTGGCTTTGGCAGTGTCATAATCTTTGGCACCACCAGTGTCTTTCAGTGTGTCAAAGATGTCACAAACTCTATCACCTGCATAATGAAGTAGAAAGGCACGCTTTCTTTCAGCACTTTTGATGTCAGAAACTATCAACAAATTTTCAAACTTTTTAAGCCATTTGACCCACCTCTGTGACAGGTTTGTCTGGTCACAGTCAGGATCAAATGCAGGAAACTGAGGTATATTTGCCATTTTTACTGAATAAATGTAACTTATCACTTAAATGTTCCTCAGAATATTAAACACTTACTGCACTGTATATGTTAGTCAAGAATTCACTGTAATTACTTTAATTTTGCAAAGCACACAAGCATTTTAATGCAAAAGTTCACAACAGTGCACAATATAGCAGCAACTGACTTCTTACCTAGCCCTTGTGTACATGTGTTGTTCCTACTCACAGCAGCAGCACAGCAGTTGGTAAAGCAGTTGGTACAGCAGTCAGTTCAGTGTGATGAATTTTGTAGCACGAAGCGTCGTTTCGTAACCAAAACATCAGGTTTTGTACACATCAAAGCGTCGTTTCGTACACAACGTCGGCAGATTCCTCAGTACACAGTTTCTTCAGCACAGCTTGGGTAGCACACAGCTTGGGTAGCACACAGCATTAGTTAGCACACAGCATCGTTTAGCACACAGCATTGGTTAGCACACAGCATCGGTTAGCATACAGCATCGGGTATGGCGCTCACAGCTTCTCTTCCTCCTCCAGGCAGCATGCTTCTCTCTTGTGTTTGAAACTGAACAAATACCTGCGTTCACAGTTCATCCTCGTCGCCAATGTGGTGTTTGTGTGTTACTGAGGAAGTCTTGGTTGTAGGGTTGATGTAAAGTCATGACTTGGTTACTGACTTTAATACTTAATATGATTACATGACTAGTAGCTACCAAGCTTGGCGGGCGTCCTGTACGCTCTTCTGTTTACCTTCCTCTCTCTCTGGCGTCCCAGCCGCCGCACATAGAAAACGGATGGTACCATTTTCTGTGAACATGACAGTATGCACCTGCCAGAAACGTATTTTACTCAATATGTACAACACAACTTGTAGTATTTAGGTGTTGTAGATGTACTGAAGTAACATGATGATTGGAAAGAGCAGGCCAAATCTCTCTTGAAGGAGATTATCGTAACAGCTCTCCCCCGAAGCCTTCTCTTACAGGTTAAGTTACTTCAGTATCTGGTGTAGAGGCAGGAGTAACTGTCTCTACCTCGTAGATTCTGGAGAGGGCGTCAGCTATGTTGTTGTCTGTACCCTTAATGAAATAGATCTCCAGATTAAAAATCTGCAAGTACAGAGCCCAGCATAGAAGACGTTGATTGCTGAATTGGGCCTGTTGTAGGAACCGCAGGGGATTGTGGTCTAAGTAGATGGTGTTACGGCCCTATTGGGTCGCAACTGGGTTCTTTCTCTGATGTCAATAGAGTTTGGGTATCCGGCCCCAAGTTAGTAGTGGCTTTCAAGGGGTGTGTTCCGTAACGCAAGTAAATTAAAGGGGAAGGGAGACAAAGGCAAAAACTTAAATATGTAATTATCACCGTCACCATAAATAATATATATTTTATCACACGGGGAGGTATAAACACTATTATGTACAATATGGTCTTCCTCTGAAGACGCGGAGTGTTCCACGGTGCTCAACGATGCTTAGCCCTTGGTCCTTTTGTGGCCTCACGATGAATCCTTCGATTCTCTCGAGTCTACCCTGGCCACAGGCCAGCCAAATCACAGCTCCACTGGGGGCACCGTCATGGAGGCCATCAACCACAAATCCAGCCTGTTGCTGGCAGGTTCCAATCAGTTCCGCTGGTTAGGCCACTCCACGACCGATACTAGGGTTGCGAGCCCTAGGCAGGAGCCTTGTGTGACTTCACAGGTCACTCTCCTCACCACAACACCCCAGTGGTTAGTCTTCTCCACTAGTCAGCCCCGGGTACGACAATCCCTGGATCTGCCACCTCACAGGCAGGCTAACACAACAGTGTTCATCCAGGGGGGTGACTCACAGTTTCAGCGGCAAATGCGTGGAGGTTCTACGGCTGCCTTGGGTAGACTCCTCCAACTTCCATTACAGCAGTCCCAGGTCGACTCTGTAATCGGACACGTCATCAGTAATAGGGACACTCTAGGGCACCTCACTTACAGGCTTAGACACAAACGCCCACCTATCCACTCCATAGATGGCGTTGCTGTCTAAGCTCCACCTCACCAGAGGTCAGCAGCGGCTGTGTTATGAGCTGATCAGGACGGGAAACTAGCCCTTGTGGCCAGTATCTCTCGTCCTCACTAGATGGCGTCGTCCATTTGGAGGGGGTTTCGGGAGCTGACCCACAGATGGCGTGGTCGTCACTGCTCCGGGCTCGGATGCTGGACTCGGGTCCGTAACAGATGGTAATAGACCGATTCCCCTGTAGGTAAGGTTCGAAATGTTGCAGATTCAGGACGATGGAGAGGAGTTCCTTTTCTATAGTGCTATAGTTCTTTTGATGGGGCTTCAACTTGTAGCTGTAGTAGCTGACAGGAAGAACCTCTTCGCCTCGGTGTTGCATTAGGACGCCCCCAATGCCGGTGCCACTGGCGTCGACATTGATGATGAAGGGCTTCGTAATATCTGGAGAGGCGAGAATGGGATTAGAACATAGCAAAGATTTAAGTTGTACAAAGGCAACGGTCTGTTGAATGGTCTAATGATACCGTTGCTTGGGGCTGGTCAGATTAATCAATGGTGTCCTAATAGTCACACACAGGGGGAATTATTTACAGGGATTACGCCACTTCACCACCCCTGTCAAACATACTTGACAAGGGGTCGGATCCCGCTGGGGATGCCAATTATGTTACGGCCCAATAGGGTCGCAACTGGGTTCTTTCTCTGATGTCAATAGAGTTTGGGTCTTTGATGTCAATAGAGTTTGGGTATCCGGCCCCAGGTTAGTAGTGGCTTTCAAGGGGTGTGTTCCGTAACGCAAGTAAATTAAAGGGGAAGGGAGACAAAGGCAAAAACTTAAATATGTAATTATCACCGTCACCATAAATAATATATATTTTATCACACGGGGGAGGTATAAACTCTATTATGTACAATATGGTCTTCCTCTGAAGACGCGGAGTGTTCCACGGTGCTCAACGATGCTTAGCCCTTGGTCCTTTTGTGGCCTCACGATGAATCCTTCGATTCTCTCGAGTCTACCCTGGCCACAGGCCAGCCAAATCACAGTTCCACTGGGGGCACCGTCGTGGAGGCCATCAATCACAAATCCAGCCTGTAGCTGGCAGGTTCCAATCAGTTCCGCTGGTTAGGCCACTCCACGACCGATACTAGGGTTGCGAGCCCTAGGCAGGAGCCTCGTGTGACTTCACAGGTCACTCTCCTCACCACAACACCCCAGTGGTTAGTCTTCTCCACTAGTCAGCCCCGGGTACGACAATCCCTGGATCTGCCGCCTCACAGGCAGGCTAACACAACAGTGTTCATCCGGGGGGGGGGGGGTGACTCACAGTTTCAGCGGCAAATGCGTGGAGGTTCTACGGCTGCCTTGGGTAGACTCCTCCAACTTCCATTACTGTAGTCCCAGGTCGACTCTGTAATCGGACACATCATCAGTAATAGGGACACTCTAGGGCACCTCACTTACAGGCTTAGACACAAACGCCCACCTATCCACTCCATAGATGGCGTTGCTGTCTAAGCTCCACCTCACCAGAGGTCAGCAGCGGCTGTGTTATGAGCTGATCAGGACGGGAAACAAGCCCTTGTGGCCAGTATCTCTCGTCCTCACTAGATGGCGTCGTCCATTTGGAGGGGGTTTCGGGAGCTGACCCACAGATGGCGTGGTCGTCACTGCTCCGGGCTCGGACGCTGGACTCGGGTCCGTAACACCTCCCCACCAAAAGGAATTTGGTTTGGGGTTCTATAAAGAAAAACACAAACCAAATTAGTACGGGAATACAACTCCAAATGGACTCATGTACACTGTAAGCTGGAGTGGCGAGGCTGTCTTGTCCACAGAACTGTCCTAAGGAGAAACCCTGGCACAAAGGAAACTTGAAGATGGAAGACAATGTAATTTTCCACACCTCCACTGCGACGTCAATCAGGGGCATATTCTCACGTCCCTCAAGTAAGGATTGATATTGACGCGATCTGGGGCGACTCGACACTTCCCTGTGTCGTGGCACCGATTATGGCTGGTTACAGACGGTATTTCTGGTACCGTTCCGGTAGTCTTTCAGGGAGACGGGAACCTGGAATACAGGGGTCTGATAATTTAGAGTGACAGCAATAGTTAAATCAGTACTCACAGTATACTCCTCTACTAGGCCCACACCTAGTCCCAACAGGGCTGCTCGTACATCGAGGATGGCATTCGCTCTGCCACCGTCAGGTCGACCAACGTTCCGTATAACGCTGCATTTAGGCTCAGCAATCACGCGGGGGGTGTCAACCTGTCGGAAACAGTCACTCATAATATCACTTCTCATACCTCCTGTATCTACCATCACCTTCCAGGTCCCTTCTTTGACTGCAACACTCACAGTGCACGTCTCTAATCCCTGGGATCTCTTCACGATGTTCATGGGAGACATCATCTGTCAGGTCGTCCACTGGTCCTTACTGAGAACACACACAAGAACAAAAAATACCGCTAGGAAACATTTGGTTAACTGAGGGATAAGATTCCCGAGCTTGTAACGTCCATTGCCGGCTATATCCTTTAGCCTGGTTTGGACCGAAGAGGGCACTAGAACCTCTGTACATACCTCCGACGTCTGGGGAATCTCTGGCCGGTTCAGCATACATTGTACTTTGCCATACCGCAAGTACTCAGGTGCCTTCACTCCAGACTCTTCGGTATCCGTGGGTGCTTGTACACGAGGCCTCTCTTCTCGCTCAGTCGTTTCTGTCATCGTAACCATATGTTCCTCGTCGGGAGAAGAATCAGGAGACTCTGCTATAATGCTGTCGATCTGCGGGTGAGAGGAAGGATTAAACATATTTAATTCCGGATCTGTCAGTACCTGGATATTACCACTGCCTGCTATTACCTCAGACCTTGCTGTTCCGGCTGACTCGTCCGCGACCTTGGGATGATTGTTGCTCCAATCTGTCACCAAGTCATTGGCTAGTATCACGTCAATCCCAGCTATAGGTAGGGCATCGACTACTGCCAACGCACATGTGCCGCTGAAGTAAGGCAAGTCGAGATGTACCGGCACTAAGGGGGCGAGGTACCGCGTCCTAGGAAACCCAACCAGGACAACCTTTTGTCTACCATCCACACTCACTCCCTCGGGTAACGAGTTTCTCACGATCAGGGACTGGGCTGCTCCACTATCTCTGAGCACTACAACTGATCTACTAGTATGATCACTCGTTACATACCCGTCTGAAGTGTGAGGGGCAAACAATCTTGGTTCTTCCTGCGTAGTCGTAGACTGGCTTCCTGCTGGTGGTGTCACACAGCTCATCAACATCACCTCCCTACGAGCGCCGCTACCTCTTCTGCCTCGGCACATAGCAGCTACATGCCCTTTCTGCCCACAAGTCCAGTACACCATATTCCTCCTCGGACTCCGGTGTTTCGGACTGCTAGGACTGGTCCTTCGAGGGCTACTTGGGGGCGTCTTCTTAGCGCTTTGTAGGACGGGGGTCTCCTCTTCGTCATGACAAGGTTTGTCAAACCGGCGTGGGTAATTCCTCGGGACATGCTTAGCAGAAGGCCTATGCGTTAGGATGTACTCTTCAGCCATGGTGGCTGCCGCACTCAAGGTCTCTACCTCCTGTTCCTCTAGGTACGTCTTCAGATCTCCAGACAGACAGTCTTTGAAGTCCTCTAACAGTATGAGCTGCTTGAGGTCTTCTTTGGTCCCCACCTTCTGAGAGGCACACCATTCCTGGAAAAGCCGCTCCTTGATGGTCGCGAATTCGGTGAAAGTGTGCTCCGAGGTATTTTTCAGGTTTCTGAACTTCTGCTTGTAAGCCTCAGGTACCAATTGGTAAGCCATGAGCACTACCTTCTTCACCATGTCATAATCGCCAGAGTCATCAAGGGACAACGTGGAATAGGCGATTTGGGCCTTCCCAGTCAAGACTGACTGTATCATGATGGCCCAATTCTCCCTTGGCCACTCCAAAGAGGCTGCGACTTTCTCGAAGGCCGAGAAGAACTTCGAAACTTCCTTCTCGTTGAACTTCGGGACCATTTTGATGTTCCTCACCGGATCGAAAATATTCGTTTTCATTGTTCGCCTCCGACCACCGCCTAATCTCAATACTTCTAGCTCATGTTGTCTCTCTTTTTCTTTTTCCTCTCTTTCTCGCTCTTCTCTTTCTCGTTTCTCTTCTCTTTCTCGTTTCTCTTCTCTTTCTCGCTCTTCTCTTTCTCTTTCTTCTCTTTCTCGCTCTTCTCTTTCTCTTTCTTCTCTTTCTCGTTTCTCTTCTCTTTCTCGCTCTTCTCTTTCTCTTTCTCGCTCTTCTCTTTCTCTTTCTCGCTCTTCTTTTCTTTCTTCTAATTCTAAACGCCTCATCTCTAATTCTTTATCTTGTCTCTCTCTTTCCATTTCTAATTTCTTCCATTCTGTCTCACGATTAATTTCCAAGGCACGCATTTTTACTGTAAGTAAACTTATATTCAGCTCACCTGCCTCACTGTCAATGTCACTGCCTTTATCTTCCTTTTCAGTGGAAGCTATTTCCTCACCTTCTTTTGTACCTTGTGCCTCACTTTCTTGTTTCTCCTCAGCCTTCAAATGCCGGTGAACCTTGGACAAGATTTCCACACGGGAATCACTGGCACGTATCTTAATCTCCAGGTAGGCACTCACCAGTACGAGTTCCTGTTTGCCCAGATATTTCAATCTGGCAAGACAGTCCTCCGTGTTCAGAAAGGCCTGAACATCGTCCAGATCATCGATGGTCGCTTTTTCTGCCATTGTCACTGAGATGGAACACTAGCACTTAACACACCGCTTTTGTTAGCACTTAACGCACCGAGCACTGTTATACGTCAATATTGCACTTTATCGCACCTAGCGCCTCACTTGCCAATATTGCACGTAATTACACCGGCCACCGCACTACACAATATTGCACTTAATCACAGCGAGCACTTCGCTATACAATGTTGCACGTAATCACAGCGAGCACCGCACTACGCAATATTGCACTGAATCACTCCGAGCACCGCACAGGACATATAACGTCCTAATAGTCACACACAGGGGGAATTATTTACAGGGATTACGCCACTTCACCACCCCTGTCAAACATACTTGACAAGGGGGTCGGATCCCGCTGGGGATGCCAATTATGTTACGGCCCAATTGGGTCGCAACTGGGTTCTTTCTCTGATGTCAATAGAGTTTGGGTCTCTGATGTCAATAGAGTTTGGGTATCCGGCCCCAGGTTAGTAGTGGCTTTCAAGGGGTGTGTTCCGTAACGCAAGTAAATTAAAGGGGAAGGGAGACAAAGGCAAAAACTTAAATATGTAATTATCACCGTCACCATAAATAATATATATTTTATCACACGGGGGAGGTATAAACACTATTATGTACAATATGGTCTTCCTCTGAAGACGCGGAGTGTTCCACGGTGCTCAACGATGCTTAGCCCTTGGTCCTTTTGTGGCCTCACGATGAATCCTTCGATTCTCTCGAGTCTACCCTGGCCACAGGCCAGCCAAATCACAGTTCCACTGGGGGCACCGTCGTGGAGGCCATCAATCACAAATCCAGCCTGTAGCTGGCAGGTTCCAATCAGTTCCGCTGGTTAGGCCACTCCACGACCGATACTAGGGTTGCAAGCCCTAGGCAGGAGCCTCGTGTGACTTCACAGGTCACTCTCCTCACCACAACACCCCAGTGGTTAGTCTTCTCCTCTAGTCAGCCTCGGGTACGACAATCCCTGGATCTGCCACCTCACAGGCAGGCTAACACAACAGTGTTCATCCGGGGGGGGGGGGGGGGTGACCTCCAAATGCGTGGAGGTTCTACGGCTGCCTTGGGTAGACTCCTCCAACTTCCATTACAGCAGTCCCAGGTCGACTCTGTAATCGGACACGTCATCAGTAATAGGGACACTCTAGGGCACCTCACTTACAGGCTTAGACACAAACGCCCACCTATCCACTCCATAGATGGCGTTGCTGTCTAAGCTCCACCTCACCAGAGGTCAGCAGCGGCTGTGTTATGAGCTGATCAGGACGGGAAACTAGCCCTTGTGGCCAGTATCTCTCGTCCTCACTAGATGGCGTCATCCATTTGGAGGGGGTTTCGGGAGCTGACCCACAGATGGCGTGGTCGTCACTGCTCCGGGCTCGGACGCTGGACTCGGGTCCGTAACAGATGGTAATAGACCGATTCCCCTGTAGGTAAGGTTCGAAATGTTGCAGATTCAGGACGATGGAGAGGAGTTCCTTTTCTATAGTGCTATAGTTCTTTTGATGGGGCTTCAACTTGTAGCTGTAGTAGCTGACAGGAAGAACCTCTTCGCCTCGGTGTTGCATTAGGACGCCCCCAATGCCGGTGCCACTGGCGTCGACATTGATGATGAAGGGCTTCGTAATATCTGGAGAGGCGAGAATGGGATTAGAACATAGCAAAGATTTAAGTTGTACAAAGGCAACGGTCTGTTGAATGGTCTAATGATACCGTTGCTTGGGGCTGGTCAGATTAATCAATGTTGTCGCTACCGTACTAAAATTCTTCACAAACCTACGATAGTAAGATACAAGTCCAAGGTAGGGCAGGTGCTGCTTCCTGGTCGTAGGTTGTGGGTAATGCTGAATGGCTTGAGTGTGAATTGTCAAAGGAGCTAGGCTGCCACTCCCTATCACATGATCCAGATAACGCACTTTACCTTTGGCAAAGGTGGACTTGCCCAAGTTGATGGTAAGGCCAGCTGTCAGGAGCTTGGAGAACAATCGTTGCAGCTGGAGCAGATGTTCGCTCCAGGTGTTAGTTGCCACAACGATGTCGTCCAAGTAGGCGTAGGTGTGATCTAGGCCATAGATGACGCGGTTGACAGCTCGCTGGAAGGTGGCCGGGGCGTTACACAGTCCGAAAGGAAGGCGTTCATATCTGTATAAGCCAAAAGGAGTGGTGAAGGCAGATATTTCCTTAGCTCTCTCTGTCAGGCTGATTTGATAATAGCCCTTTAACAAATCAATTTGGGATAAATAATTTGCATTACCTACTGCATCAAGGACATCATCTATACTTGGTAAAGGATAAGCATCCTTGACGGTCACAAGGTTCAGTTTCCTACAATCGATACAAAGGCGTACTTTACCATGCGGTTTCGTCACCAAGATACAGGGTGAGGCCCAAGGAACTCACAAGAGGTGACCAGCCCATGATCCAGAAGGTATTGTACTTCAGCACGCAAAACGTCCTTTCTGTACGGGCTGATACGGTAGAAGGTTTGACGAATCAGCCGGGTATCAGGAAGCAGCTGGATGTCGTGCTGAACCACATTACACTCCTGGGGATCATTGCTGAACAACTTCTGATGTTCTTGAAGAACTTTGAGGAGAGGAGCACTATTACAGTCCAGTAAATATTTAGGAAGATCATTAAGGATTTCCGAGTTGGAAGGCACTGACTCAGAGTTAGTGCTTTCCGAAGGAGAGCAGGGAAGGTCTCACTGTGGACGTATTGATCTTTGAAAGTGGAGAGTGATATTAGCACAGTGGGGGGAATACCTTTATACTCCTTTAGAAGATTGACGTGGCACAACTGGGTCCTCCGCCGCCTATCTGGAGTCTCAAGAACGTAGTTGTGGTTGTTCCTGCACTCCTTGATACGGTAAGGTCCTGAAAGCTTATTTTGCAATGGAGAACCTGGGATCAGAAAATTTGCCAACACGAAGTCTCCTGGTTTAAATTTCTTGACTTTGCTGCGTTGGTCAAAATGAGTCTTCATCCTATCTTGAGCTTTCAATAAATTGTCACTAGCAAATTTGCGTACTCTTGCTAGAATGTGTTTTAAGTTTTGAAGAAACTGGGGCACATGCTGAGGGTCACTGCAGGTGGCATTACATAGAGAGTCTTTAAAAGCTTTGAGAGGAGTACGGTACTTACGTCCATAGAGCATCTCATAAGGAGATACTCCTAGAGACTCATTTGGGAGACTTCTGAAAATGCACATGATGATGTCAAGTTGTTTATCCCAGTCTTTCATGGTTTCATTGCAAAATTTCTTTATGAGTACTTTTATCATTTGGTGACTACGTTCAAGAGAACCCTGTGAGCAGGATGATAGGGGCTGGACAATACCTGAGTGATGTTCAATTCTTCCAGTGTTTTCTTGAAGAGATCACTGGTGAAGTTGGTGCCACAGTCACTTTGAACCTCCCAAGGAAATCCGTATTGGGTAAAGATCTTCAATAGTTGTTTTACCACCGTAGCAGCCGTAATGTTCTTTACAGGAACTGCTATGGGGAATCTGGTGGTTGGACACAGGGTGGTTAGTATATAGGCGTTGCCAGAACTGGTCCGGGGTAAAGGACCAACACAGTCTATGATGAGTCTGTGGAAAGGTTCCGCAGGCACCAGGATTGGAATTAAAGGAGCCTTGGGAATCGGGATGTTAGGTTTTCCTGCCATCTGACATATATGACACTGTTGTACATAACTTTTTACATCTTTAATCATACCTGGCCAGTAGTAGTCATGTCTGATGGCGTGATAGGTTTTGTTAAAACCATAGTGAGAAAGCGCTCCATGGACCAGGTGTAGAATATCGGGCCGTAGGCTGGTGGGAACTACTAGTAGGTCGACACCCTGGAAACACGAACCGAAACTATCTCTATTTTCCGCTTGTTACAACTTGTAATAAAGTTGTTACATCTTGGCTTAACGTGTTTATGACGAATTAGAACGTTGTTACAACATGCTATATTGGTTGTTATAACTGGTTAGGAGGTGTTAAAACTTGTTCGAACGTTGTACCAACGTCGTAGTTTCGGTGTGTGTTTAGCGGGCATTAGCCCAATCGTCATCCTCCGTCAGCTTACTGGGTCTGTACCTGCGGTAGAGCAACTGATTATCTAGGAAGAACCCAGGGATGCTGTCAGATTGAGTTTCGGCCTACAAGAATAATAGTGTTAATAAAGAATCTTCCCTCTGGAACTTACGGAACTCCAACATAGAAAGTTTCGGTGATAGATTCTGAAGGTCTTGAGGGACAGCGGTTGCAGTAGAGTCAGGTGGTTGCGGGCGTGCAGCTTGCGCATAAGTTGTCCCCAAAACCGGAGGAAAGACATCACTTTCTTGGACCTCTGCTGGAACATACATCAAGATGGGGTTGTCCACTACAGAGTCACATACCTGGGGTTTGTCCATGATGATCAGGTTGGAAGGTTGCAGATCTTCGGCCAAGTCGTTGCCCAGGAGAAGTTGTACCCTGACATGGGAAAAGGCTTTTCCCTGATGGCTACTTGGACTTCACCGGTCACGAAAGGACAATCCAGGTGGACTCTGGCGAGTGGATACGGAGTGGTAGCAGTGAGGTCAGTGATAAGGACGGTTTTCACGGTGTAGGTGATGTCAGGCACAGACGATTTCAATATTATTGACTGAAGACCCGCTGTGTCCCTCAAGATCTTAAATTTGAAACGTCCCTCCGAATCTGTACTGTTGGCAGAGACAGTTCCAGGGTACAGGTGTTTGCTGAAGAGAGAATGATCATTAACAGGAACACCAACATTCATCAAAGCCTTGCCGGACTTAGGAGGAGTCGGTTTGCGTTTAGGAGTTTCACTATAGCCTTTGTATTGAGCTTTCCCACATTTATCTATGGTATGTCCATAGAGCTTGCAATACTTACAATACAATTGAGAGCTCGCCTGATTGGTGCTCACTTTGTCGTAACTAGACCAAGCCTTCTTACTGGAAGGTGGGTCAGGTAATAGCTGGTGAATATGACGGTAGGTGTCAGCCGACTTCGCACATTTGATGTAGTCGGTTTCTTCTTTGTCTGCTAAATATAAACGGATGGAAGGGGGAGCACGTCTAAAGAATTCCTTAACTAGAATGAGATTGACGAGTTCTGAAAATGTAGAGACATGTGCTGCTTCCAGTCATTTCATGAAATATCTTTCTTAGTATTGGCAAATTCTAAAAAGGTGATGGTACTTGCCTTTAGATAATCACGGAATTTTCGTCTGTAGCTTTCGGTGGAGAGAAGGTAGGCGTTTATATCTGCTTGCTTCAGGGTCTGGTAGTCATTCTCAGACTCTAAGGTACTGAGAGTAATCGCAGCTCTACCTGTGAGATGCACTCTGAGAAGGGTAGACCATTGATCTTCAGGCCAGCTAAGTTTTTGAGCTAGGGCCTCAAAAGTAGTAAAAAACACATCTATCTCTATCTCAACGAATGGTGGCATTAACTTACTTGCATGGGAGACATTGAAGATTACTGGCAGACTAGCTGTAGCTTGTTGGCGCTGATTGTGGTGTGTTGTTTCCAAGTTGAGTTCTTTTTTTACGATATGCTAGAACACTCTCAGTTTGCTTCTTATCGTGCTCACGTTGCATCTCCAGGTAACGTTTTTTTGTTTTCAAGTTGCACCCTCCCACGCTCACGTTGTAGGGCAGCCTCTCGTTCCTTTAGGGCCTCCTCCCTTTCCTGTTCTTTCTTTAGGGCATCCTCGCGTTCCTTTATCTGGAGAGCTTCTTTTTGTTGTTCACGCTCTATTTTCACTAATTCGAGCTTTAACTTCATAGCTGCCAGAGCATGTTTATCTGCAATAGAATAGTTTCGTGAGAATCAGAGTCTATAATTCCTTTATCTAGCAGGTGGTCCAAGATAATGTTGTGAAAGTCACTGTTGTTGGCTCCATGGGGAACATCTAGGTGATACTCATGTGCTAGAGTTTGTAATTCTGTTTTCCTGGCACGAATTAAGTTTCCTACATCATTTGCTGGATCACTGCGAAATGCTGAGAGACGAAACATTTTGAGATAGCAAATAAATGTACAGCGAATGTACCTGTGATATTATAAGTGTCAGTAACAGGATGACGTGGCAACTGGTAACTATTCTGTGGAAATTTAATCGTTAACAAAGAACGTTAATATTAGATGGTAAATAATTAGTCAATAAGAATCGCAGGAAATCGTGTACCCGGTACTCAATATAAGAGAATAAGGGCAAGAAAATCCTACTAAATAAATGAAACTGATAGTTTCGAAAATAAATTAAACTTTTAACTGTTTCAAAAGTGAAAGGGTAGTCCAAGAATGTAGGGATACCTTACCAGGTCTCTATAGTACAGAAGCAAGGGGGTTTCCTACTTAATTATATGATACTTACAGAATTAGCGTTCTTTGTGCTCTGAAAAAAGAAAGCTATTCTTTACCTGAGTAAATATCATCATCTCTGACCGACGTGTAGGGGTGCGAGTGTCAACTGGTGACGAGAACTGCTGTTGAGGTCCCAACTCAACAGCGTAGTCCGTGCTAGAGGAACTATGGCCCTCTGTATCCTCCTGTGGTCGGATTGCAGAAGGTAGGGTGCGTGGCCCAAAGACAAACCAAAGTACCAGGGTACCAAAATGATGATCTGTCTGAATTTGAGAAATATTCTAGGGACGAAAAAAGCGGAATAAACGAGTAATAACACTGAGGGATGGACGACCAATTAAAAGAATGACTGAGGCCTCCAGTCACCACGTAATCCACAGTTATCCAACACTCACAATATGTTACCCTCGGAATGCACAAAACACACAGCACCATATAAATACTAAAAGTTATGAAAATATTGAAAGCAACTGTATCAAAACCAAGTACAATTACCACAAATTGATGTTCTAATACCTGAGTGAGGCTGCCGGACAGGCCCCCATTAAATGTGATGGAAAAAAGAACTGTAGGTGTTCGGCAGTCCTCCTAATGGCTGGTGTCAATGCCAATCACATATACAAAAAAAAAGTTGACTGCGTGGCTGTTGCCTCCTGTGGTAAAGTAAGGGAAAACACGCAAAACAAATCGTGTGAACAATGAAACTTTAATTAACTTGAAAGCAAATATGAACAAAGATAATCCCTTGGCTATGTACAGTGCAATTAAACAAGATTATAAAGTAAAAAAATAACATAAAATAAAACAGTGGTTACGTTACTCTACAAATGAATAAGACAAAAAATGAATTAACAGGTGCTCAGAATATTTGCTGGCTGAACACATCCACTATTACACAGAACGTATATTAGATAGGTGTGTCAGCTTGGAGAGCACAGAATATTCTGAATCCAATGGTTCTTGCACGCTCAGTCATCGGCTATGTAGATGGCGCTGAAGTGGAGTGCAGACGACGATCCACCAATGGGACGCGTGCTGGCTGGAATTGGTGGTTTGGTGATCGACGAAGGTGAAGGGGGGATGTGGAGAGCGAGTGTCGGATACGTATGTGCCTGGCAGAAACGTATTTTACTCAATATGTACTAAACTTGCTAGTAGTATCTACATGTTGTAGATATACTTAAATAACATGATGATAGGAAAGAACAGGCAAAATCTCTCTTGAAGGAGATTATCGTAACACTAGATTACAGCATTACCAAGCTACATTGCCACACGCTGCATCTTGTTACCTTTGCAAGTATGCACGAGTAACCAACATTACGATAGAAGTGAAATATCTGACTACGACCGTGCACACCATCTGAGCAGGTGAGCTCATTAAGCTCCCCTGGCCAGCTGGTGCACAGGTACGTAGGCACATAGTGTTGTGGTGGGGATTTCTCGGATGTTTTGACGCGTGTCGGCGTACAGTGTCTGGTTACGCGGGGGGCTTTGATGGAGGGATATGTTGCAGGTAGGAGACTGTGGTTGTATGTGGGGAGAGTAAGAAATAGGAGGAGAATAGGAGAAGAGGAGTAGATGAATATGTATGGGTAAGCACCATAGAGTTAATACTGTGTGAGTAGATATATATATATTTATATATATATATAGTTTGATCAATAGATGAGACTAAGTAGGTTATGTAGAGGATGGAGGGGGGTCCCTACAGGGCCTGGATATGTTGAGGGGTAAGGAAGGGGGGCTTCCCCTCGGCCTGAGAGGATTGGAGACCAATGCGGTTAAGATGAGGAGGGTAGAAAGAGGGGAGAATGAGGGAACAGCTGTTTGCGGTTTTGTGCTTTTGACAGTGGAGTCATTATTTTTGTAGGTGTCAGACCAGGTCGTGTTGGGAACTGCACCAGGGCAGATGTGGTCCATTAACCTTAATCGCTTTTCAAAGGGAGAGTGTGGGAGCTGCGTAGTGTCTGGCGTTCTGTGAGTAACTGAAGTCTATGTGCAGTAGCTGGTGGGGTCATATCTCCCGCCTCCTCCTCCTACCCCACTTCCCCTCAGCTTCCCCCTAGACAGGTGACAGCCTGCATCTATCACCTGTCAATTTCACACTCACTCCGTGGGTCTGCAGGACTGCTTTTGTGAGAGTTTTGACATACCACACAACATAGCCAGAATGTTGCGTTTTTACGCTAGTGAATGAAAGAATATATGCAATTTTTAGATCTATCCTTAGGAGCAGCGTTACCTCTTCATCCATCACCAAATATTGATGGTTTTGTACCATCCTACTTGCTTCTCTCTCTCTCTTTCTCGCTCTCTCTCTCTCTCTCTCTCTCTCTCTCTCTCTCTCTCTCTCTCTCTCTCTCTCTCTCTCTCTCTCTCTCTCTCTCTCTCTCTCTCTCTCTCTCTCTCTCGCTCGCTCGCTCGGTCTATTCAGATCATTAAATAGGGGACAAGTAACATCATTTCGTTTCTCCTGATGCAGCTGTTCATATATATTTTTTTGTTTTTTTTCCTTTCACTTAGACGGACAGCTCGGGTCTCCGTGGGTGATTAGTTTTCATGACAGACTAGAGGGGTGTTCAGCATCCCCATTCCCCCTACCCCTCCCCTGCTTCCAGAGCGCTAAGGATATGTGGGTCATACCTACCACATAGCTCTGAGGAGTGACACCACATGACCACATGGGGTCTACCTCTACCATAGGCAATCGTGCTCACCCCTCCCCCCCTCCATCTACATAGCAGATCATACCACATACCATCACCACCACCACACTGCTGGGAGTGACAGCAATACATCATACCATACTCACTCCTGACACAGCTCACACCGGAACATAGCAGCAGGCAGACCACATAACGTAATGTAAGAGAACTGTACTAGGAGCGATGGGACTCCTCCATGTCATGCCCCGACGCTTGAGTGGTCTGTGCTCACATTAAGGAGGTAAGGTTATATGATGCAGCCCCCCCCTCCCCACACCCTCCCATGCAGGTGACAGTCATCATCAATCAATCAATTGACAATTCCACACTCTTCCTCAGTCCACACTCCCACACGTAGCTTCCAGAGCTGTACATTCTCAGCAGCATCACACGACCACATAGACATGAGGTGCTCACCACATACCAGTAGACCACATAGGAGCCGTGAATTGTACTAGGAGCGGTGTGTACAAATGAGGGTGCGAATTTAGCCATACTGTTTTTCGTAAACAGGGTGAGTGGGTGGGACCTCTCTCCCTCCCCACCCTTACCTTCTGAGTGGTACGGACCAGGAATACCGACACATAGACCTGAGAAGTGTCACCACACGGAACATCACTTAGTAAACTCAGTCAGTCAAAGTCATTAGGTTAGCGTTAACTGAAAGAGGGAAACATTTTTTGGCGGGGAGCGAGACTTCGGTGGCGGCTAGCCTCTTTAAAGGTTGTCGCATAACTGAGGCTAAATGAGGCGACAACGCACACCTTAGCCGACCGCTCCCTCCCCTCACACTTGACACCCGCAAGTTATCAGCTTACACGCATTTCTCGCTATACAGAATAATAAATAAATAAATAGGAGAAGTAAACCTTTATATATAATTTTTTATTCTTATATTATTATTTAACATCAATCCCAGGAGCTTCGCAATTACACACATCTGGGGTGGTGGTTTAAGGTGTAGTTAGATGGACGAGGTATTGGGATGACCCTACCCTCACCCCCATCCACCCTCACCCCACACCAACCCCCCTTCCCACCCCCCTTCCAAGCCCAAACCATCATGCATCACTTCACCCTTCCCAGACCAGATTTTTTTATGCAAAGCCTTTAGTAGTAGTATTATTTCTGTTCATATGTAGAGTAGTGACCCAGTTCACAGACACACAGATGCTATCCCATTCCACACGTGCTCACCAGCGGACATACCACGCTGGAAGACAGAAGAGTTTGGGGAGACGTGATCACTACCTACAAACTCTAATATTTTTTTGTTAACTGTGTGTGATCACAACATATACCTCATGAATCTTAGTCTTGATATTATTATTATTATTATTATTTTTATTATTATTATTATTATTATTATTATTATTATTATTATTATTATTTTGTTTTAAAACCATCCCTTAATTACTCAGTAAGTCAAACAGCAACAGCGACAGTGGACTGAAGACTCTAATATGCTATGGGATAGACTGCTTCTCTCTCGAGTTGAGTCATTAGTGAAATATCCGGCTTCAATTTGGTAGGACATAGGATCTACAGTTTCGTCAGGCTGACCTTATGCCATTAGCACTGTATGACAGTTTAGTTAGTTTAGTTCATTTATTATGCACCCCATACCCATCTTACGGGCGGTATTGGAAAGGGTTACAGAGGCAAATAAACAGGCTCAGGGACTGAACCCCACAATTCATTTAGCTAAGCAAGTTACAATCTTGATGAGCTAGTTACAAAATTCAATATAAGTCGCCACATCGACAATAGGTTCGAGATCGAAAACAAGTACAGTTCCTAAATTAAGCAGTGCCAATTTCGCTTTGCCTCAGATCTACAGGATCTTGTTGAAGATTTAGTTTGTTAACAAAAAGTGAAACACGAGAACATGAACTAATAGGGTTGAGATAAGAGGAAAGGCTTTGCAGAAAAGATAAAAGAGCTTAGGAGACATGTTCGCTAACTACATTTTTCATGTGAGTTCATTATAATGTATAGTTCATTATAAGTTTTTCAATGGTAAAATAAAATACTACTGTCATAAACCTTGTATTGGGTGGCTCAGGCATTCAGTTTACAACTCAGTAAGTGTTTACTGAACGTCGAAATCACTTCATGTGTGATTATTTAGTTTAGTTTAAAGTTTTTCAATCTTAAAATATTACTATCATCATCAACAACGTATTGGGTGTCTTAGACATTCAGTTTACAACTCAGTAATTGTTTACTGAACGTGGGAATCACTTCATGCATGTTAATTTTTTAGTTTAGTTTAAAGTTTTCCATCTTAAATTAAATACTACCATCATCATCCATGTATTGGGTGGCTCAGACATTCAGTTAACAATTCAGTAAGTGTTAACTGAACGTGAAAATCACTTCATGTGAGCTCATTTTTTCGTTTAGGGTAAAGTTTTTCCATCGTAAAATAAACTACTACTAGCATCAACCGTGTATTGGGTGGCTAAGCCATTCAGTTTACAACTAAGTAAGTGTTTACTGAACCTAGAAATCACTTCACGCGAGTTCATTTTTAGTTTAAAGTATTTTTCCATCGTAAAATCAAATACTACTACTATCATGAACCTTGTACTGTGTGGCTCAGGAATTCAGTTTGCAACTCAGCAAGTGTTTACTGAATGTGGAAATCGCTACATGCGTGGTTATTTAGTTTAGCTTAAAGTTTCCCCATCTTAAAATACTACTATCATCAACCATGTATTGGGTGTCTTAGACATTCAGTTTACAACTCAGTTAATGTTTACTGAACATGGGAATCACTTCATGTGTGCTCATTTCTGTTTAGTTTTAAGTTTTTCCATCGTAAAATAAAATACTACTAGCCTCAACCCTATATTGGGTGCCTCAGACATTCAGTTTACAACTCAGTAAGTGTTTACTGAACTTGGAAATCACTTCATGTGTGATTATTTAGCTAGTTACTTTAAAGTTTCCTCATCTTAATATTACTATCATCATCAACAACGTATTGGGTGTCTTAGATATTCAGTTTACAACTCAGTAAGTGTTACTGAATGTGGGAATCACTTCACTTGCGCTCATTTCTGTTTAGTTTAAAGCTTTTCCAATTTAAATTAAATACTACTATCATCACTCATGCATCGGGTGTCTGAGTCATTCAGTTATCTTCATCTCAGCAAGTGTTTACTGAATGGGGAAATCACTTCTCACAAGTTCATTTTTAGTTTAGTTTAGTTTAAAGTTTTCCATCGTAAAATAAAAGTTTTAGTTGAACCCGCCTCCACTCCAAACCTGACGGGAGGTCCGAGTCTGGACCTACGTTCCTGACTGGTTTGGAGTAGTTAAAAATGAGCATACACGAAATGATTTCGATGTTCAGTAATCACTTACTGAGTGGTTAACTGAATGCCTGAGACCCCAATACGTGGTTGATGTTAGTAGTAGAAGTAATTTATTTTACGATAGAAAACTTTAAACTGAACTAAACTAAAAATGAACTCGCGAGAAGTGATTTCCTGCCTATGGTAGAGGTAGACCCCAAGTGGTCATGTGGTGTCACTCCTCAGAGCTATGTGGTAGGTATGACCCGCATATCCTTAGCGCTCTGGAAGCAGGGGAGGGGGAGGGGGAGGGGGAGGGGGAGGGGGATGCTGAACCCTGGAAACACAAACCGAAACTGTCTCTATTTTCCGCTTGTTACAACTTGTAATAAAGTTGTTACATCTTGCCTTAACGTGTTTATGACGTATTAGAACGTTGTTACAACTTGCTATATTGGTTGTTATAACTGGTTAGAAGGGGTTAAAACTTGTTCGAACGTTGTACCAACGTCGTAGTTTCGGTGTGTGTTTGGCGGGAACACCCCTTTAGTCTGTCATGAAAACTAATCACCCACGGAGAGCCAAGCTGCCCGTCTAAGTGAAAAAAAAGAGATAGGTGAACAGGTACATCAGGAGAAAGGAAACGATGTTACTTTTTCCTATTTAATGATCTGAATAGAGCGAGCGAGCGAGCGAAAGAGAGAGAGAGAGAGAGAGAGAGAGAGAGAGAGAGAGAGAGAGAGAGAGAGAGAGAGAGAGAGAGAGAGAGAGAGAGAGAGAGAGAGAGAGAGAGAAAGAGAGAGAGAGAAGCAAGTAGGATGGTACAAAACCATCAATATTTGGTGATGGATGAAGAGGTAACGCTGCTCCTAAGGATAGATCTAAAAATTGCATATATTCTTTCATTCACTAGCGTAAAAACGCAACATTCTGGCTATGTTGTGTGGTATGTCAAAACTCTCACAAAAGCAGTCCTGCAGACCCACGGAGTGAGTGTGAAATTGACAGGTGATAGATGCAGGCTGTCACCTGTCTAGGGGGAAGCTGAGGGGAAGTGGGGTAGGAGGAGGAGGCGGGAGATATGACCCCACCAGCTACTGCACATAGACTTCAGTTACTCACAGAACGCCAGACACTACGCAGCTCCCAGACTCTCCCTTTGAAATGCGATTAAGGTTAATGGACCACATCTGCCCTGGTGCAGTTCCCAACACGACATGGTCTGACACCTAAAAAAATAATGACTCCACTGTCAAAAGCACAAAACCGCAAACAGCTGTTCCCTCATTCTCCCCTCTTTCTACCCTCCTCATCTTAACCGCATTGGTCTCCAATCCTCTCAGGCCGAGGGGAAGCCCCCCTTCCTTACCCCTCAACATGTCCAGGCCATGTAGGGACCCCCCTCCATTCTATACATAACCTACTTAGTCTCATCTATTGATCAAACTATATATATATATATATATATATATATATATATATATATATATATATATATATATATATATATATATATATATATATATATATATATATATATATATATCTATATCTACACACACAGGATTAACTCTATGGTGCTTACCCATACTTATTCATCTACTCTTCTTCTCCTATTCCCCTATTCTCCTCTTATTCCTTACTCTCCCCACATACAACCACATAGTCTCCTACCCGCAACATATCCCTCCATCAAAGCCCCCCGCGTAACCAGACACTGTACGCCGACACGCGTCTAAACATCTGGGAAATCCCCACCACAACACTATGTGCCTACGTACCTGTGCACCAGCTGGCCAGGGGAGTTTAATGAGCTCACTTGCTCAGATGATGCACATGGTCGTAGTCACATATTTCACTACTTACGATTCGGCCCCCATTACCATGCATGGTAATCACCATTACCATGCGGTCATGCTAGTTAACGCAAGCACGCATTGTGTAGCTACATTCTCACAGGGTTAATCTTAAAACAGACATGGCGAATTTAACTTCAGGAAATAAGGAAATATTGATGACGAAGAAAAGTGTGTATTGGTGTATTTCTTGGTTTACTATTGTGGTATTCGTAAAAAGTGTTATAACAAGAGTTTAACCTAGTGTCTTCCTCTGGAATGTAGTGTAATAGTGCAAACAGTTCTTCTATAGAACGTCGTATTTTGACGTATACTCTATGGCCTTAAAATTGTTGTACTATATAATGATAGCGGCTCGCGAAATTGACATGCTGTCTTGTTTTCTGTTTTGGGTCGTCTAGTAAGTTAGGATAGGGAACTTAAGTACGACAATTTCTTGACGTTGGGAAACCTTAGGAGGACAGGGTGAATAGTGATAAACTTTAAGAGTAAGCTGTTATTCCAGCAACAGTCGATTAAGAATTGCTGTACTTGAATAAAATAGATTCTTCTTATCTTGAGGTTATCTTGAGATGATTTCGGGGCTTTTTTTTTAGTGTCCCCGCGGCTCGGTCCTCGACCAGGCCTCCACCCCCAGGAAGCAGTCCGTGACAGCTGACTAACACCCAGGTACCTATTTACTGCTAGGTAACAGGGGCATTCAGGACGAAAGAAACTTTGCCCATTTGGTTCTGCCTCGTGCGGGAATCGAACCCGCGCCACAGAATTACGAGTCCTGCGCGGTATCCACCAGGCTTTGGGGCCCCCTTAGATAATAGAAACTTTAGTAATAAACAATAATTTATCTTATATTGTGAACATTAAAGGGTGATAATGATATTTTATGTATAATATTTGTTTCGTCATTATCTGCGTACCGATAATTTTATTTTAATTCAAATAAATGTATATATAAACAAAATTTTATTTGTACATAATATTTTCATATTCATAGATAATAATAAAATACAACTTGGAGCAAAGTATAATAAAAGTTAATTACTTCAACTGGAACGCAAAAACTGAAGAGAGTGTTCTTCGAAAATGACATTATGACCCAGCATTAATGACCCCTGTCTCGAAAACCTGAACAAGCCCAATGATCCTCTTGGTCTCCAGCATGTTCTTCAGCTTGTTTTTTTCAACGAAATGAAGGTTTTGCATGGATAGTTCCCTAGAGGGAAGTGGTCATGGTCAGGCTAGGACAAGTCCTCCTCAGGCTAGACCAGGCCATCTGCAGGTTAGACCAGGTCATCTCCAAGCTAGTCCATGCCATCCTGAGGCTAAACAAAAACTCATCTCCACGCTAGAGTTGGAAACAGCACTGACCATCCTCCATCATCAAGGAAATGTTTCTATAGACGAGGGAAGTGATGAATTGGTCTCCCTCGAAGCAAAATAAAAATTCTGCACCACAAGTAGAAGTGAGGGGAAAGATTACATACAGTTCTCTCCCTCTATCTTATGAGGAAGATACGACATGACTCACCAGATCAGAGGAGCATGATGAACGTCTGATATCTTCCAGCAGCGCCTGTTTTATTATGGTAAAGTATGATTACGTTCCCATTGTCTGATATCTACCAACACCTTTTGATATCTTCCATCATTGTGTGGTGTCTTCTAGGAGCGCATTATTTTTTCTAGCACCCTTTGATAACTTCCTGCTTTCCAGCTTCTTATGATGCTTCCATAACACTGTTTAATATTTTAATAAAAAAATTAAATACATTTCAACATGGTCTGATACGTTTGCAAACCGTCTGAAACCTTCCAACACTTCGCCCTCCAGTCTTGTGGGTCTAGCAACACTCTTTAGGTTGATGATATTAAGCCCAGCCCCAACAGAATGATTGTCAGTGTTGGTAGGACTGAACGACAGTTTGAAATTAGCGAACTAGCCACACTTCGTCAGTAACGTGTTTGTGTGATCGTAATGACTCTCACGGTAGTAATAGACACGAAATCCACCGCAAAAAAATAAAACATTTTGGCGCACTCGTAAGTTCTGACACGAGGAAACATCTTTCCTGCAAGCTCCAGTGTTTCTCGAGGTTCGGTGATATATTTGACAGTAAAGGCAACTGAACCCGGTGATATATAGCCTTGTAGTCTGATAAATTGCATTGGATTACCCGGTGTGAGGATTTCGCCTCATCTATAACGGTCCTGACATCGGGGTCCTTTGTCGATTGGCAGGTGGCCGCTACAAACAGGTAGTTGTTTTAGTTGAACGAATAGATCTAGGCATTTTTCTGGGTATCCACACGGTATCCGCCCTCTGGGAATGGCAGAGGGTGGATACCCTGCCCTCTGCCATCTCCTCATTTGCGGGCTTGAGCACGTATGAGGGGGAGCTGCCTTCCCTATACGAAAGAGGGGTCGCGCTTGCATAATAATCCGTAGGTAACTTATCACCGCTATTCTAGTGCTTTTAAGTCATTTACTCACTTTCCGATCAAAGTTTATTCTATATAAAGTGATTGAGGGACTCTGTTGGCCTGTTAGTTATGTCAGTAAAGTGGTGTTTTGGTGACGAGAAACTGCTTAATTTAAAAGATCTGATTGGTAATCATAGATGCTGGAGGTGAAGAGATGCAGTTTTACCTTCATAGGTAAAGGTAAATAATATACCTGTTATACAGTATATTCAAAACCAATCTTTGAAACCTTGCTTAGTAAGAAAGTAAGGTGGTAAGACCTGAAGACCTATACTGTGATGTAGATGGTCGTTGATAGCACAACGTGGGATAAGATATGGAGAAGTGACAATGTAATCAAATGTGGCAGGGTATCACTGTAGAGGTTATTAACAATTTAGGACGGAGATTAGGACAAATATTAGGGGCAAGCGAGAAGCCAAACATTGCTGTACTCACCTAGTTGTGCTTGCAGGTGTCGAGCTCCGACTCATGAGTCCCGTCTCTCAACTGTCAATAAACAGGTGAGATTGATTGAGAGCAACATTCCAAGTTCTGTATAGCACTTGGAAGGTATACAAGGACAGACTTAGAGCTTGGGTATGGGGATGTAATGAAGGAACAGTGCTCAACCTATTAGAGGAATTATACCTTACTTCTGTGAGCATTACACCTGCTCATTGAACACCAGACCTATTCGATGAGCATATTCAATGTAAATGCTTCAATGTTCAATAACATTGAACATCACATTTTCCCTAGCACTGGAGAATAGCGGCTGTTTGAAGAGGTGTGGCAGAAATCCACACACTTTTACCCAGATCATGAGGCAAGTCGTGATAGCATGAATATTGTGGTTGTATGGTGACAACATACACCACATACAGTGTATCTATACAACCACACAAATAGTTTGGTTGTATGGATAGGCTGGTCAATAAGAGGTCTGTGTTTTGTCTTCAAGTTATGGTCGATGTCTGGTTGTGTCTACGAGTTATGGTCGATGTCAGGTTGTGTCTAGGAGTTATGGTAGATGTCTGGTTGTGTCTACGAGTTATGGTCGATGTCTGGTTGTGACTACGAGTTATGGTCGATGTCTGGTTGTGACTATGAGTTATGGTCGATGTCTGGTTGTGTCTGCGAGTTATGGCCGATGTCTGGTTGTGACTATGAGTTATGGTCGATGTCTGGTTGTGTCTGCGAGTTATGGCCGATGTCTGGTTGTGTCGAGGAATAATGGTGGATGTATAATGGTTCAGTCCAGGAGTAACTCGTCCTCTCACTAGACACGTCACAATTTTTTCGGAATCGACCAATTCGTTATAAAAGTGTTGAATTAGGTTAATTTATATCATCGTAATATTTACGTTTTCTATGGATGACGTCCTTGAAGTTGAACGGTGACACTTGAGGTCATTCTCTTAAGGTCAAGTCCTTGTTGTTCAACTGTCTCAGCTGAGGTCAGGTTCCCAGTCTAGTGTAGATAATATTACAGTTTAATGAGTGTTGATATCTTTCAATTAGCAAGAATTTTAATAGCCTAGATGGGTTCAGACGAGCTTATATTGTTCGCCAAATTAATACTTAGTATTCTGCTAGAGGGTATTTTAACACCTTTTTGTATTGTCTACTTCATTCTCCTTCAATATCTATCTCATCATATGATATATGACGCATATGTCTATTCATGAATATGTGCGTTTCAGGTGAGCTTTTAAGTCAACAGACATTTTGTAAATTCTAATAACTTCATTATTTACACCTGACCAAGTTGTAGTATTAAAGTTATTACCTCGTTTTTATATTAAAAAATCTCATTCTCCAAAAACATTATTCTAAAATTGAATGCATATTTCTGCAAATTAATCCCATATTTTATCATAAATTTTGAGTAAATGTCGAGGAATTCAGTAAGTGACATGTCAATTATTGTTCCAATTACTTGTTTAAATATATTTGATATTTCTTCGACAATGGAGACTATTTTTGACATAATATCTGTTCATGAATCATATTATATTCACCATTATTCAACCGATACCTTTGTTCTCCAGTGAGGAAATTGTACTGAAATATTTAGTTAAGCAATAACATACACTTAAATATAGTCGTATAGACCATACCGACTATATAGCACTGGGACGGGATCAGTATAAGGATTTGGGATGGGATGGGGGTAAGGACTGGTGCCCAACGACTTGTTGACGGCCGGAGATTGAACGCCGACCTGCATGATCACGAATGAGAGAGGATAATTATATTTGAACTTCTATATTTGTTCAGCTGTTTAGTTTAGTTCAGTACTATATTTGTTCTATTCCTGGTCAGCTTTCCAGGAATTAGTATGGTTTATGCAAAGGCAAAAATACCTCTGAGACTACATTATTAAATATTTATCAAATTAAACATATTACTGTCAAGATTAAAGATATATGAAATATCATTAATCTTTATAAGTCATGCGGCCACTTCACAAAACAATTTCTTTTGTTTTTTGTTTTGCAAAATATATTTTTCTCTAAATACAACACTCTCACAATAACAACATTTACCTCTAATATGTATGTAAAGTTGAATGGAAAATAATGAACATAAATGTACAAATGTGAACTCAAACTGGCACAATAATTTTTAGAAGGGGACAGCAACATAAACGCATTTTGTTAACTTAATCTATTGTTGATAGTCGTCAAAAAACTCTGCAATAATTTTAAGCATCAAAAGTACATTTTAACTTTAAGCAAAATTTTCGGCACAGGGACATTAAACTTCAATTTGGTACAGCGGCGGCGAGTGAGAATTGTCTTCCAATAATATCAGTAAACATGGAGGTGAGGATTTTATTGCCAATTTGGGATCTTGGCAACGCATTCTGGGTCAATCCGGAGGCGAAGAAACGTTACCAATTGTCTTTTTCTCCCCAAAACGTTATTTTTGTCATCTTCGTTATCAATTGTTTAGGAACAATTATCGACATTACAACATCTCGAGGAAGTACGAATGTAGTTAATTTAATTCAAATTCAAATGTAAATGTTTTATTCATAAATGTTTTTTTTATTTATAGCAGGGAGAGGTTACACACATTTACGGTAACAGAAGACAAAGGTATTATAATATAACGTAACATATATAACTACATAATGTATACATACGGTTTACATTTAGAAATTACATTCATCAGTGATTAAATGTTCATTACAGCTGTCAAATTCCATAACAGACACTATATTCATAACTAATACATATAATTACAATAACGGAAGAACTAAATAGGTGTACATAAGTCCAAATCTTGTATTAGTAGTGAAACACCTGGAACAGAGACTATTCGTACTGTAACAAGGACGAAACGATGACACATCAACTGTGGGTCTCCAAAAATGAGCCTTAAATATCTAGGATATAGGCACTTCACTGGTAGTCATCGACGATTGAGATTGTAAGGCTTTGGTCCAACAATTGTAGTTAAAACCTTTATCTAACAATAATCCTTCTCTCATATCCCAGCTTCTCGTCTTTATATCTCAGCTCCTTCTCGTCATACCCAGTTCCTCATCTTCATATCGTAGCGTTAAGTATTGCATAGTTATTCTAGCATAGCCTTTTTCATCATTATTACCTTACCATCAGGGAAACCTTTCTTTCAGAAAGATATATGGAAAAGTGGTTCAAAACTAGTTATTTTTTCCAAAAATAAATAAAAAGTAAACAGAGAAGTGTTAACTAAATGATGCATTATTATATTAATCACTTTTAATTATTAGATATAAATTTTCCCACAATTTTGTTAACTTTATCATATATCTGAATCACGGAATTGAATAATGATTTACACTCGATGAATAAAGAATTTAGACGCCGCGTTCCTATATTTTTCCACCACTCAGATTCCTGTGAATACATTCCTTAACGGGTGTGACCATATATGAACTCGATGAAAATCCTCGATGGATCTGATTCCTTTCATATTACAAGTCCTGTGAGTTTCTGAAGTTGTTTCGGTTTCAGGAATGTATCTAGGAACTCTTGAATATTGTGTAAGACAGTGAGCCTCTCAGACTTGGTGCCTATTTTTGGTAATTACTCTCTAATGAAACGTACGACTCCTTTTCACTTTCTCCTGTTAATTACCTCAATTATTTATACTTCTATAAGAGTATCATTTCACCTGTTTCAAGCCATATCAACTTGACAAAGAACTCCTCTCACCCAGTTGCTAGTCCTGTTACTTCTAAACTAACCAACAAGTTTCGTTAATTTTTGCGTTATTAACCTAGCAAGTAGTCCCTTCGTTACAACTTCATCACTAGAAACTTTAGGGTATAATCACATCTTGTTAAAACGTCTCTTCTAATACTAGTTTTACTTCAAAAAGAAATTTAGGTTTGTGCAAATGTACCAAGATCTTTTGACAAGTTTGGAGCTGAAGAGGCAGCTTATTATAATGTTACGATGTGAAGTTATGTTCAAAAATGGCCATGTTTGACATTTCTGTATGTTAGGGTTTCAAGGGAATGTTAATGCTTGGCAGAAACTCAGAACTTCTGCCTCGCTGATAGCTCATTTACATATATACATTTGCAAACATTTCTGTTTGATGAAGGTTAGCCATACATTTGAACGTCGTTAAAAAGTTAATATATTTTATATTTCACTTTTCCTTAAAACACTGAAAATGCAGACAATGGCATTTAAAATAACAAATATACTAAATACTATTAAACACAAGCCAACCTGGCTTCAAGGAAATCATCATAAACACTATTTTATTTTTCAGTTAAGATAAGTCTTTAGAATCTGTGTTAATTTATAAGGTCTTAAAACAGGGAAGATAGCTTCACCTCTAGCGTTATCAATAGAACTATCCCGTCAGTAGTTAATAGGCTTATTAAAATATATATATATTTCTGAAACGTAACATCTAGTCACGAATTTCATCTGGGCTCATTATTATTATGTAACGTCTACAATGTGATACAATTTTTGCTTCTGTGTAGTAAGTATTTCCTAATTTCTTATATCTAAAAAGTATTGAAAATGTCTATTATTCCCCTGAAACTTTGTTTTTTTGTGACTATGACAGTGATATTTTGAAATGTACCTATTTCGAATTCGAAACCTGGCAATTTGCGTCATTTTTTCATCGAAATAAAAATCACATATGAATTAAAATTAACATGCATATCAAAATTAACATATCTTTCCTCTCTGTCTCTCTCTCTCTGTATATAAATATATATATATATATATATATATATATATATATATATATATATATATATATATATATATATATATATATATATATATATATATATATATATATATATATTGTTGGGGTTTCTACTTCTCTATTCTTACTCTGGGGTGAGCAATAGTTATGCTCAAGGTCACTCACCGTAGCCCTGTGGGTCTTCACTCGATCCTCACGGCGCTACTGCACGCCAGGAGAGTCTCCCAGTCAATCTCAACGGCCTCTGATTGAGGAGTGGGAACACGACTCGTTCACTTGACTGTCATGTGCCCTCCCCAACAATCGGGCTCTACGGTTAACCACAAGGTCGCCAACTGGTGTTTTAGGTGGCCAGTAACACCTCAGTGAACTGGTGGAATTAGTGGTAGCCTTGGCAAGGTCACACTCAAAAGATCAGGAGTCAGGCAGGTACTTACTGTTATCACTCTATGCTTTCTGTATAATATAGCCACAAGATCAATGGAGGAGATGATAAAAACACAATAGTAATTTTGTATTTTACTTAAAATGTATGAAAGATGTCACAAGGCCAAACAATAATAAATAAATCAACTGATCCTGGCAGCGGCCGGTAGTTCCCACAAATAGTATGCACTCGCTAAGTGGCAACACCTCCCCTCCTCATCAAGTGTCAAGAACAGCTGATCGCCTGGCCCCCTCGCGAAAGCTTATTGCTTGTTTTCAGATTCACGCGCGCTGTTTCTTTAAGTTCTCCAATATTACCAGAAACTCGCACTCTCGATATTGGCACAATAGCACGTATCACTTGGTTACACTGTACTCAGGCTCAAACAGTCGTTTCTACAATCAATGCTACAATGACTCACTGTAATGGTCTTACATTGCCCTTCATTCAACAATATATTATGAAATATTAACACTGGAGTTTTCAGTACTTTCTCTCGAGGGCGAAAACGCAATAATTCACTGTACTCACAAATGATTAATCACTGCACGAACACAGACATAATAATGCATATAGATCAGACATCAGTAAATGGTAAAATAAATAGTTTCTGGGCACATAGCCTAACTTCCAAATACTGGCATAATATTATATATAATTTATCATTATATGTTCACATCAAAATCTCTAGAAATATATACACCACACAGTAAATTTATCACTCGTTCCCAGTGCCTGTACACACCAATAATCAACATAAGTATGATAAGTACTCTTGATAGTACTACACGGCAAACTGGTGCCTCACTGTGACATTGGTGAGACTTGCTCACGACATATAAAATCCTCAGGCTAGATAATGTAGCCGAATAACATAGCTAACTAAAGGGGAATGGGGAGGGAAACTAGAAACACCTACTTCAACCTATCCTCCGATGAGAGTCGAGATGTAGCTCCTGGTCCTCGTGTCGGGAACGCCCCCACACGACACGTCGTCGTGTCCTACCAGAGCCTCTCGTCGTCCCACCGTTTAGCGCGTCGTCTCCGTGCCCTCTTCACTGCAGGTCTGTCCTCCTTCTTGACTTCTTGAAGGGTTGGAGTCGGTCTCCTGGCCGTCGTCTTCTCCCAACAACGGCTGCCGCCTACGTCTCAGCAACAGTCGCCCGGATTCCCCAAATAGTCCTCTCCTTCCTCAGCTACCCAGTGGCTCTGTCAGCCACTACGCTGTCACGAACTGGTGAACTGCCACAGACGTCACATACGTCACTGCACGGCTTCACTGCTTCTTCTTGCACAGTACCTGACTGGAGCACTTGTTGCTCAAATAACCGTCGATTCCCTCTCTGGTTCAACACATGAACTAGGGAAGACCTCACAGAGTACTAGCAGACTTCAGGTGACGCGTAAATCCACGGGAGCGGGAAACAACTATCAAACTGACAGGACCAATCGTCGCACGTTCGACCTCTTTGACGTGTCGTGTCTGACTGCTGGCGCCAGCTCGGGGCGCTGGCCGGACCCCCTTCCTTCGTGACGTCACTTTCGCCATGGGAAGTTTTCATTGGCTCCCGGTGCCACATTGCTGTCGGTGACCAATCCGGTGCCACTGACGTCACATGGTTTTGGCGGGAAATCAGGGAGGCAAGCGCCATCTTGGCTCCCTAAAGGGCCTATACCACCGGCCAAAATATTACTATTTCACAAATTTCTCGGCTCTCCGAGAACACTTCACTCTCTCCCATATATCAAATTGTAGCCTGCAACGTAGAGAACGCTTGGGAAAAGTAGACATGACTCTTACTGCAGGCGTGGGAGAATTATAAGGGGGGGAACTCCGTCACAATATATATATATATATATATATATATATATATATATATATATATATATATATATATATATATATATATATATATATATATATATATATATATCAGACAGCTTCAATAATCCACTCCTTGATGACTTAAAAAATAAAACCAATGCACATGAAAAATTATTCAATTTATGTTTTAAATCTCGTCCAGTTATCTGTCATGATCATCAGCTTATGTGTAGAATATATTAAAAAAAACTAAACGTTCATTACCCTAGAGAGATATATGTATAATGTATCAGTAACTATGCCTTTCTTAACCCATCTCTAAATTTCAGTTCCCTCATGCTGTCAATTGTCTAGTTAGAGCAGAATTCCTCAAGCATCTTTCGCTTTGGGTCATTATCATTCCTGAAATTTTATACACCTTTTCTTGAAACTTTATCATTCCTCACCCATCATACACCTTGCCTTGAAGCTGTATCATTCCACAACCGTCTTGCCTATCATCATCATCCTTATCATCATCTGTCATTCCATCTTACGCGAACGTGAAACGTCTTTACTGAGCGTCAGCTATTCTTTCATAATATGTCTTTCCATTGTGGAGTATTGATCGCTAACCAGCGACCTGCGCGGGTCTCATGATGCTCTTCTTTCCAAAATGAGGGAGGAGTGGCAGATGTCTGAACATCCTCTTAAGCCGTCCTTTTAAAAATAACGTCACTTTTTCGCTTTTTTTTATTGGAGTTAAAATTAACGTAGATATATGACCAAACCTAACCAACCCTACCTAACCTAACCTAACCTATCTTTATAGGTTAGGTTAGGTTAGGTAGCCGAAAAAGTTAGGTTAGGTTAGGTTAGGTAGGTTAGGTAGTCGAAAAACAATTAGTTCATGAAAACTTGGCTTATTAGGCAAATCGGGCCTTGCATAGTAGGCTGAGAAGTGCGTTCTGGCTACTAGGTACGACATATATATATATATGTACAAGACGCCTTAATCCACTTGACCATCACGACCGGACAAAATGAGGTGATAGCCGAGGCTATCACCTCATTTTGTCCGGTCGTGATGGTCAAGTGGATTAAGGCGTCTTGTACATACCAGTTGCGTTGCTCATGGGAGTATGGGTTCGAGCCACTTCTGTGAGTTTTCAGTTGCATATTGTCCTGGGGACCATTCAGGCTTGTTCGCATTTGTGTTCCTCACGTGTGCCCCAAAGAATGAGGTGATTTGGTAAAATGCTATGCCCAAGATTAATATCCGAGTGCCGGCGGTGGGGTGGTTCAAATAGCCTCGGCTATCACCTCATTTTGTCCGGTCGTGATGGTCAAGTGGATTAAGGCGTCTTGTACATACCAGTTGCGTTGCTCCTGGGAGTATGGGTTCGAGTCACTTCTGGGGTGTGAGTTTTCAGTTGCATATTGTCCTGGGGACCATTCAGGCTTGTTCGCATATATATATATATATATATATATATATATATATATATATATATATATATATATATATATATGTCGTACCTAGTAGCCAGAACGCACTTCTCAGCCTACTATGCAAGGCCCGATTTGCCTAATAAGCCAAGTTTTCATGAATTAATATATTTTCTCTAATTTTTTTCTTATGAATTGATAAAGCTACCCATTTCATTATGTATGAGGTTAATTTTTTTTATTGGAGTTAAAATTAACGTAGATATATGACCGAACCTAACCAACTTTACCTAACCTAACCTAACCTATCTTTATAGGTTAGGTTAGGTTAGGTGGCCGAAAAAGTTAGGTTAGGTTAGGTTAGGTAGGTTAGGTAGTCGAAAAACAATTAATTCATGAAAACTTAGCTTATTAGGCAAATCGGGCCTTGCATATTAGGCAGAGAAGTGCGTTCTGGCTACTAGGTACGACATATATATATATATATATATATATATATATATATATATATATATATATATATATATATATAAATATATATATATATATGTATGTATATATATATATATATATATAAATGGAAATTTAGCACATTTAAATAATGTTATTAAGCTTAAGAATAAATTAAATATATATATATATATATATATATATATATATATATATATATATATATATATATATATATATATATATATATATATATATATATATATATATACCTAGAAGGGGTACCACCTCTGGTGCAAGTGTAGGGACCCATAGCCTCGGAGAAGAAAATAAAGAGTACTCAGAGAAGATCTTATGTATCCTCACTGAACACTTTGATATTTTCTTCTCCTACCACCCCTATTCTTTTGGTATGTATGTATATTTATCTAACTTTATTTGAAAATGTCATTACACAAAAAAAAGTTACAATATAGATTACATGCAGAGTACAAGGCTGCTTGTCACAAGTTGAACAGCTCCTCCAGCTCCTCAGATGGCGGGCAGGAACCATGGATGCAGTGAGCATTTCCTCTCTGGATTGCCACACTAAGGCGCTGAAAAAGAAAACTGGCAGCTCTAGGGTCTCTAGTTGTTTCGATTAGCTTAGACCCCAACTCCTTCAAAAAGCTAGCAGCACTTTTACCCCAGGCACCAAGTGTCTCTGAGGCAATGGTGGCAAAATTGTAGTGGTGCTCAAGGTCTCTGTATTTACGTGACTTGGCCGCTTCCCGGTAATTGGCAGCTCCTCCTGCTTGTGTAGCACTGAAGTCAACATAGGTATTGGCTAAAGTTGAAACGCAAGTGTAGTCCCACACCAACTGTCTACCATTCTTCCAGGGGTTTACCGTGATTCCGTCTGGGCGACCGACAGGCTCATCAGAGTTGCGGGACATTAGGTAACGGGGCTCTCTCTCTGCTGGACAACCGGCTGTGGTAAGGCTTCTCTTAATAATGTCATTGACCTCGCCGTGTCTTGCATGCCATCCTCCTGTCCTTTGGCAGAGAAGGCCATGCCGTCCGCATCTGTCGGCTTCTGCCTCGCCGCAAATACACCTGTATTCGGTGTGGATTGGGGCAGCGAGGCGGAGAGCCACGGCAATTCGGAGGGCCTGGGGTGAGAGACGGGTGCTGGTTGTTGACATTGGGGTTGCTAATAGGAAATCACCTGCATGGGGAGCTGCTACAGCTCTAAGTCGGGCAGTGTCATGTGGTGTTGTCGCAGCTTCTAGCAAAGTCGCAGCTTCTTGGTCGGCAATGGGGCGATCCCAGCTGGATTGCTTATGGGCTTCAGAAGGCGGTGGTTGGGGTGCTGGTCCTGCGAGAGAGACCCATTTGGTTGTGCAGTCTGTAAAGCTGGGATCATGTACCCCTGCCTGTTGAACTAGGTGCTCAGGTAGGATTTCCTTCACCAAGTTGTCAGACCCCACTGAAGAGGACAGGAACGCTGGTACAGCAATTTGTGTTGCTGTGCGCACGCCAAAGCCCCCGAGTCTGACAGGAAGGGAAGCCTGTTACCACTGTAAGTCGCTGAGGGAAAGATTGAGGGCTTTTTCTAGTGATGATTTCAGCAAGCTGTCGTACTCTTCTAATTTAATATTGTTGAAAGATGGCGAACATCTTAGAAAGTAGGTCAGCCTGGGGAGAGACAAGTATCTGGTGATGAGGAAAAGTGCATCATGAGCATCTATATATATATATATATATATATATATATATATATATATATATATATATATATATATATATATATATATATATATATATATATATATATGCAAACAAGCCTGAATAAAATGATAAAATGCCTTGATAAAATGCTATGCCCAAGATTACCATCCGAGTGCCGGCGGGGAAGTGGTTCATATAGCCTCGGCTATCACTTCCTTATGTCCGGTCGTGATGGTCAAGCGGATTAAGGCGTCCCTGTACATACCAGTTGTGGGAGTATGGGTTCGAGTCACTTCTGGGGTGTGAGTTTTCAGTTGTATATAGTCCTGGGGACCATTCAGGCTTGTTTGCATTTGTGTTCCTCACGTGTGCCCCAAAGAATGAGGTGATTTGATAAAATGCTATGCCCAAGATTACCATCCGAGTGCCGGCGGGGAAGTGGTTCATATAGCCTCGGCTATCACTTCCTTATGTCCGGTCGTGATGGTCAAGCGGATTAAGGCGTCCCTGTACATACCAGTTGTGGGAGTATGGGTTCGAGTCACTTCTGGGGTGTGAGTTTTCAGTTGTATATAGTCCTGGGGACCATTCAGGCTTGTTTGTATTTGTGTTCCTCACGTGTGCCCCAAAGAATGAGGTGATTTGATAAAATGCTATGCCCAAGATTACCATCCGAGTGCCGGCGGGGAAGTGGTTCATATAGCCTCGGCTATCACTTCCTTATGTCCGGTCGTGATGGTCAAGCGGATTAAGGCGTCCCTGTACATACCAGTTGTGGGAGTATGGGTTCGAGTCACTTCTGGGGTGTGAGTTTTCAGTTATATATATATATATATATATATATATATATATATATATATATATACATATATATAAATATATATATATATATATATATATATATATATATATATATATATATATATATATATATATATATATATATATATATATATATATATATATATATATTAGTATATTTTGGTAGCAGTCTTTCCTGTAGACATATATTATTAAATGTGACCGAAAAAGTAAGATTAATAATTCTAACACGAATTTTCTCAATCTTTCGTACATTTCTTTTCACTGTTGGTGGTAATTCAAAAATCAATTCTCCAAAATTCATTTTTATTTCTAGTCTGACGCGACACTTCAGGGCGTTTCGTAAAACTTATTACATTTTCAAAGACTTTAGTTTACACATACACAACTGAATAGAACTTACACATCTCCGATTTGTTTATATCTACATTTGAGTGAGGTGGATGGGGTGAGGTGGTTTTAATAGGGTATTAAAATCATCAACACAAGACAGAACACGAAACAATGGGTATTGAATGGAAGTGATTGTAGAAAGCCTATTGGTCCATATTTCTTGATGCTTCTATATTGGAGTGGAGTCTTGAGGTGGGTAGAATATAGTTGTGCATTAATTGGCTGTTGATTGCTGGTGTTGACTTCTTAATGTGTAGTGCCTCGCATACGTCAAGCCGCCTGCTATCGCTGTATCTATCGATGATTTCTGTGTTGTTTACTAGGATTTCTCTGGCGATGGTTTGGTTGTGGGAAGAGATTATATGTTCCTTAATGGAGCCCTGTTGCTTCTGCATCGTTAAACGCCTAGAAAGAGATGTTGTTGTCTTGCCTATATACTGGGTTTTTTGGAGCTTACAGTCCCCAAGAGGGCATTTGAAGGCATAGACGACGTTGGTCTCTTTTAAAGCGTTCTGCTTTGTGTCTGGAGAGTTTCTCATGAGTAGGCTGGCCGTTTTTCTGGTTTTATAGTAAATCGTCAGTTGTATCCTCTGATTTTTGTCTGTAGGGATAACAATCTATTAACAATATCTTTCAGGACCCTTTCCTCCGTTTTATGAGCTGTGGAAAAGAAGTTCCTGTAAAATAGTCTAATAGGGGGTATAGGTGTTGTGTTAGTTGTCTCTTCAGAGGTTGCATGGCGTTTCACTTTCCTTCTTATGATGTCTTCGACGAAACCATTGGAGAAGCCGTTGTTGACTAGGACCTGCCTTACCCTACAGAGTTCTTCGTCGACTTGCTTCCATTCTGAGCTGTGGCTGAGAGCACGGTCGACATATGCGTTAACAACACTCCTCTTGTACCTGTCTGGGCAGTCGCTGTTGGCATTTAGGCACATTCCTATGTTCGTTTCCTTAGTGTAGACTGCAGTGTGGAAACCTCCGCTCTTTTCCATGACTGTTACATCTAGAAAGGGCAGCCTCCCATCCTTTTCCATCTCGTAAGTGAAACGCAGCACGGAACTCTGCTCAAATGCCTCCTTCAGCTCCTGCAGATGTCTGACATCAGGTACCTGTGTAAAAATGTCGTCAACATACCTGCAGTATATGGCCGGTTTCAAGTTCATGTCGACTAAGACTTTTTGCTCGATGGTACCCATGTAGAAGTTTGCAAACAGGACACCTAGGGGAGATGGGGTAGCCATGGGTTCTCCCCTAGGTGTTGACGTTGGTAAACATTAGGAGGACGGGCTGGGGGCAGATAACACTGAACTGTTAGAGATCAGGACTTCATGGTATATGGCTTTGCGCTTACTGGGAAGACAGTGTGGACCCCTTTGGCTGTTCCACTCGCCTGTTGGAGTTCGCAGTCTTGAGCCACTCGCTCAACGTTCTCTAGATGAGAGCTTCATGAAGAGACTATAATGTCTTCTTTATGATGCAATTCATATATATTGATAAAGATTTAATGTATTTGTTATTGATTTCTGTGTTAATAATTCAGCTGTTCCGGCTAGATTAAAATCAGTTATTCATATAAATTAATTTTCAGCCAATTTAAAAGGAGTGACATTAATCCTTGCGTACTCTGTTCTGTGAGTACCAGAGTGTATTACTGCCACGCGAATATTTCACCTGCGTATGAAACACCTGTATATTTACACAGACTGAGACAGACAGGTATATTTCACCTGCGTATTGTGTACGTAGACCGATGCAAGGCGGTATATATATCACCTGTATACTGTATAATCAGATAGAATCAGATCTGTCAGTATACCTCACTTGTATACCGCATACACTGGCAGAATTAGGACAGCATATCTAATCGACAAGACACGTTTGATATACATAGAATTGTTTACAGGAAACCAGATCAGGAATTTATGGAAAATGTTTTATAGCCATTTTTTTATTGAGAAGTAAAAATAAATATTTTTCATCCGCAGTATAGAATTTTTTAAACCTCTCTATAAAAAAAAAATTATATTAAGCAAAAAATCCCTTTTACTAAAAGCAAATCCTCACAGTTTTGTGTTATCAATTAACCGTTGTTGCTAATTATAAGCTGCGTTATTGCCATTTTGATCCAACATATATGCGAAAATCTAATACTAGTTCTGAAAGAGACATACAGTACATTGTTACATATATTATTAATTTGGATGAAAATTCACTTTTCTTTATGCAACAAAACTAGAAAAGGGTACATGGCTGAGCCCAGGTCTCTCTGCCCCAACCTCTCTTCCTTTGACCCCCATCCTCTTCTCTCCCAATCTTTCTACTTTCTCTCATACCTCTTTTCCAATCCTTTCTCAACCCCCCAGACCCCCCCCCCTTCTCACACGCCTCTCCCTTCACTTTAACTTTCACTTTCCTCTCTTTTCCATTTTCACAGTGACAGTAAAATACCATGTAATAACAGTGACAGGAAGATGTGATAACAGTGACAGTAACATGTGATGACAGTGACACAGCAACATGTGATGAGAGTGACAACACAGCCAGACAGTAGACCTGCAGTGAGTCAACATGGGCGAGCTGCCGGTAAGTTTGCCCAACACTTCGGGACATAACTATTGAGGCCACACAAACAAACGCTTCCTTCTCAACTAAATTGCCTCTTCTAACCTCTCAGGTGGAGTCCAAACATATGTTTGTTTAGAACAAAAATTTATCTTTAATGACTGAAAAAACTCATGTTCATGTCCCTTCTCACGTATTATATTTGGATGGTAATTTGTTTATAATTTTTTCTGGGCACGAAAGATGTTTTCATATATTTAAACATGAAGTTGAACATATCGTCGTGTGAATAATTTGAAATGAATATGGGTAAGTTCTTGAGTGTAGGAGAATATCCGAAGTACCTGGGTTTTCAGTCACTCTTTGTGTACGTTAACTTTTATCTCGTAAATACACGCACACATACAACATCAGATCAATAACAATAACAATACATTTCATATTAATACCCAATCTCGTATGCCACACAACTGGTCTATTCATAAAAACACAGACCTTACTCAAGACAAACACACGTGATTTACAACCAAAAGTTATATTTTCAATGCTTATACAAGAGCGAGGGAGACACGGGCATTACGTAGGGCCCCTAACGCCCGTGCCGCCTTTGCTGCCATCATAATCCACTTGATCATAGTCTAGGACTGACTGAAACGTCGTCGTCTCTCCATCTTCTGGTGTGTGGTTTGGTCATCATATCTTCAGCCACGTTATTGTGACTCATCGTTTGCAAGATCTTATTGACTTCGTAACCTGTCTTTGTATTGTAATATTTTTATTTATTATTTATTTTTGTGCTTATGGTTTGGTAATTATTGCCAAATTGGCTTAACTCTTTCGTCTGAAATAAATTTATTATTTGCTATTAATTATCCATAAGAATTACTTATTAATCAACGTCTCCCTAAACTAATGATATTTAAAAAACTTCTGCGTTACATATTTGTATTGACGTAACATCTTCTAATCAAGAAGCATATTCTTTTTCCATTGAAGTTTAAATTTCCGTTTGAGCTCAAGACTCGTCTTTGCTAGTAATATGTACGGTCTCCATAGAGAATATTACATTAATGTTTTCTATACAATAATGTTACATTAATGCATCGTTTCACATTCAATAGTTTTCATATCCCTGGCATCGTAAGAGGCCAAGGGTGTGTTAAGTGTTTATCCAAAGAGAACGAAATTCTCTAAATTAATTCAAAATTAAAACTCTTGTTTAAACATTCCCTCATCCTCGTCAACACTATGATCATTACTATTAATTTAATCATAATTTCCCCGGCTGAACTAGTATTCAAGGTGTCTAGAATATTTAAATTCATTATTTTAGCTTTACTGAAAATTAATTGTACCATTTGCTTTAATTGTCTTGGCAATTACTCCAGGTGGACCTGAGGAACACGATGCCTTCATACTGCATTGTTGCAGATATAGCGTCTTGTTAGTTAATGTGGCACACTCCAGTCTCCACAAAACCACTGATATTAAATCCCTCTTCCGTTATACCATTAACAACACGTTATTGTCTGCTGGAGTTATTGTTCTCCTTCCCTGGAGCACCAGGTGCAGGGGAAACAGTAACTATGGTTGCTGTTGTTCCAGGTGGAGGGGGAGCAGTCACCATTGTGGTGGACACTGCTCCAGGTGGAGGTTGAACAGTCACCATTGTGGTGTCCACTGCTCCAGGTGGAGGTTGAACAGTCACCATTGTGGTGTCCACTGCTCCAGGTGGAGGTTGAACAATCACCATTGTGGTGTCCACTGCTCCAGGTGGAGGTTGAACAGTCGCCATTGTGGTGTCCACTGCTCCAGGTGGAGGTTGAACAGTCACCATTGTGGTGTCCACTGCTCCAGGTGGAGTTTGAACAGTCACCTCTGCAATGTGCAACATAAACAGATATCGATGTCATCTCCATACGTCATGAAAATCTACCTCTGTGGCGCTCTGCTTGCAACATCTAACTAATTTATAAAGAATTTCCTGCAGGCATACACACATCTTTTGCTTCTGTATAACACACATTTTCCAACAACCAAAATACTAAGGTGTATATCATACGTTTGTATTTTGTTTGAATTGTGTTCAATAAGGCACTTAAAATAAGGCTTCTGTAATATACATATATAAATAATGTCTACCTCCTCGCTTCGTCAAATAAAATACAAACAATTATGAAATACATAAACAAAGATTGTTCATGCACTAACGATCTCGTTTTAGCAAAAGTGATGGGAATAATTAACTAAGAGCTGACTCTTAACTGTTGCACTCTTATGATTTCAGATCATTGTTCCCGTGAGCTTAGCAACAATCAACGTCAAGATGAATATTCGTGAATCTCCGTGACTTTTCTCCACGCGAGCAGCGTCTCTCCATCTTAGCGAGAATCTTGCTTCTCTGATTTTTATGCTATCTTAGTAGCTTCGTTAGGACAAATGAAAAACACTTGTAACGTTCTGAAATAGGCCCAAACATACAACGAAACGTTTCTCTGGGGATGCGAACTGGGTGAATTTCTCAATTTGAATCTCTGTTGATTACAGGCAGAAGCATTTGACAACCAATTCACCGAATCCATTAGAAGATTTAATAAAGGTCCAAGAGGAACCGAAACGTCGTCAGTTTTAATATCTGAATTGTGGATTGGAAGTCTAATTGTCAACCTCGTTATTGTGAGATTGTCTGCATTATAAACAATATCAGTTGTATACAAGGAAAGCGTGAAATAGAGCTTAGTGCTACCTAATGTATTAGTCCATGCTGAAGGATTAAATCCTATTAAATAACAGCTAATTGCTACGAGATCTGCGTTTGCTCGAGTTTAATCGGATCCTTGATGCATTAGCCTCTGCTGTCCGCTATTTGTTGACAGTACTTAAGCTGTGACGCTTAAGTAAATTGGGACCTCACGCAGTTCAGTGTTTTTGTACACAAATTGGGCATGTTTATTCCGGTAACTCTTACCTGGATGGGGTTCTGAGAGTGCTTCTACTCCTAAAGCCAGGCCCGGGGACAGGTTTGATTTGTGAGAGCTTGGTCCACCAAGCTATTGCTTGGCGTGCCTCGCAGGCTCACATATCCACTACAACCCGGTTGCTCTGAAACTTCATGAAGAAAACTATCCATTTTTTTCTTGAATATGTCCACTTTGCTCAGGCAATATTTTTTATACTCGCTGGGAGGATGTTGAACAACCATAGACGTCTGACGTTCATACAGTGTTCTCTGACTGTGCCAATGGCACCCCTGTTCTTCACTGGTTCTATTCTGCATTTCCTTTCATATTGTTCACTGCAGTATGCTGTTATTTTACTGTGTTAATTTGGGACTTGGCTTTCCATTATTTTCCAGGTATATATTATTTGATACTTATCTCGTCTTCTTTCTTGAGAGTATATTTGGAGAGCTTAGAGAAGATCACAATAGTTTAGGTGTTTAGATTGGTAAAAACATGACCTATCTGTGATTGTGTTAATCGCCAATAGAACATGTATAAGAAAATTCATATTTAAGAACATATTTAAGAAAAGCAATGGTAAATTGGTGTTGCTAGCCGCGTTGTCCTCATCAAATCAAGGTGAAATGATGAGAAGTAGTGCAGTATTATCAACATCTTGCATTACCAAATGGTAGTGAGGAAATGTTGACAAAATCGATAAGAAACACAAGTTACAGTGGCCGGTAGAGCAACGACTTTCTTTCTTGCTGGTCTGTGCTCGATACTGGATAGTCCAAGAGACTGAATACCGTCCTTTCATTCCGTTCACATCAACCAGCTTGCTGTCCTCTTATCCCAGCTTCTCATATCCCAGCTCCTTGTCCTCATATCCCAGTTTCTTATCCTCATATCCCAACTTCATGTCCTCATATACCAGCTCCTTTTCTTTATATCTCTTCCACAGTATAGGTAATTATAAGGAGAAAGCTCTAAGTGCATTTCTATAAACATGTTCTTCCCTGTGTGTCTGATCATATTTCAGGCTTCCGTGCTTAGCTCTTTTATACATTATTCATTAATTTTGTTTCCCCAAAGTTTGAATCAATATTATCAGGGGAACAGTTCTGAAAACACTAAATGATATTAAAATAGTTTATTTTTAGTTAAGAGTAAGAAGCGCCAAAAAATTGAAACATGTTAATGAAATTGCTAACATTACATTTTTAGAATGCAAACATATCTCTGAATCTTATGTTTTATGTTTTCCATGTAGGGAATCCTAACAGCTTTGTAAAATTAGAAACTATTACTGAACATAAAATTTAACTTACACTTTTCAATTATTAAACTTACACCGAATAACTAAGAGAATTTAGTGACAACTCTCCACTGACGACGCGTGAAACTGTTAAAAATTCCCAGGATACTAGAATCAAGGCAATAATCTTACTGGGAAGAAGATATAGAATTCAGAGAACTTCTAAATTGTTCCTTAATGAATCCACGGAATTCTCCTCTGAGGTTTTCCTATTCGGCTTTGGAATCTATAATCCGTGAATAGAGGCGTTCCAATATCATATAAATATGCTAATTAGAATCATCTTCATAGGCGCATGAGTGCAAATTTACAATTCAGTAATCATGTGCATTTACATAAGTTTCTCATAAATAGTTAAAGAATTTACATATATGTACGAAGAAAACCATTGTACTCTGCACATAAATGTTAGTCAAATGTAACATTCTTACAGCTGCTTAATTTACGGAACTTTCATGAAGAACCTTCATACAATATAAAGTTTTTGTAAAAAGAACTTTTACTTCAACCATCTGTGCAACAATTCCTGCCACGTGAGCAAAAATGCTGTCATCTGTTTAAGAAATCTAGTAATTTAAATAAAAAAATCCATGGGGGGTCTCGCGGCTGAGTGGATAGCACTCGGGGGTCGTAGTCGTAATGGCCCGGGTTCGAATCACAATAGCGTGATGCATCAAATGAACAAATCCACAAGGGCCGTGACGAGGGTTCGAACCTACCTCCAAGAGCATCCCAGACGTTGCCTTAATCGACTGCGCCATGTCGTAGTGCAGTCGGTTCGAACCCTCGTCACGGCCCTTGTGGATTTGTTCAAGAAATAGATTGGTTAGAAAGACGGGGTCCAAGAGCTAATAGCTACCAAAGCTACTCCATAGTCAAATCAGGAGGAAAACAACAGTGAAAAAACAGGTAATGAAACTTAGAACAGGCGAGGACAGGTATACAGAGAATGACAAAGAGGTGTTTGAAGAACTCAACAAGTCGTTCCATGAGGTCTTCACAATAGAACAAAGGTGAGGTCACTGTGCTAGGAGAAAAGGAAGTAAACCAGGAGGCCTGGGAAGGGTTCAAAATTACGAGTGAGAAGGTCAAGTGACACATGCTGGATTTTAGAAAGGCTGTTGGTCAAGACGGGATCTTACCATGGGTACTGAAAGATTGTGCAGAGGCACTTGCGACTCTCTATAGAATATAGTAGGTCACTGGAGACGGGAGATCTACCAGAAATATGGAAGACGGTGAATGTGGTCCCAATATACAAAAAAGGGCGACAGGCAAGAGACACTGAACTACAGGCCAGTGTCCTTGACTTGTATACCATGCAAGGTGATGGAGAAGATCGTGAGAAAAAACCTGGTAACACATCTGGAGGGAAGGGACTTCGTGACAAATCGCCAACATGGGTTCAGGGAGAGTAAATCTTGCATGACTGGCTTAAAAGAATTCTACGTTTTAGGGAAACAGGGAAATGGGACAGGTCACAAAGATTAAGCAAGAAAGAGAAGGCTGGGCACACTGCATTTTCTTAGATTGTTGGAAAGCCTTCGACACAGTACCGCATAGGAGGCTGGTACATAAGCTGGAGAGACAGGCAGGTGTAGCTGGTAAAGTGCTCCAGTGGATAAGGGAGTTCCTAAGCAATAGGAAGCAGAGAGTTACGGTGAGGGGTGAGATCTCAGATTGGCATGAAGTCACCAGTGGAGTCCCACAGGGCTCTGTACTCGATCCTATCTTGTTTCTAATAAATAATCTCCCGGAGGGTATAGATTCATTTCTCTCAATGTTTGCTGACGATGCAAAAATTATGAGAAGGATTATGACAGAGGAGGACCGCTTGAGGTTTGAAGAAAACATAGACAAGCTGAAGGAAAGGTCGAACAAATAGTTGTTAGAGTTTAAGCCAAGTAAATGTAATGTAATGAAGATAGGTGTAGAGAGAAGGAGGCCAGATACTAGGTATCATCTGGGAGATGAAATTCTTCAAGTGTCAGAGAGAGAAAAAGATTTGGGGGTTGACATCACGCCAGACCTGTCCCCTGCAGCCCATATCAAGAGGATAACAACAGCGGCATTGGCCAACATAAGAACGGCATTCAGTAACTTGTGTAAGGAATCATTAAGAACTTTGTATACCACATATGCCAGGCCAATCCTGGAGTATGCAGCCCCAGCATGGAGCCTATATATAGTCAAGGATAAGAATAAACTGGAAAAGATTCAAAGGTTTGCCACCAGACTAGTACCCGAGCTGAGAGGTATGAGCTACGAGAAGAGGCTACGGGAATTAAACCTCACTTCGCTGGAAGACAGAAGAGTTAGGGGGACATGATCACCACATTCAAGATTCTCAAGGGAATTGATAGGGTAGATAAAGACAGGCTATTTAACACAAGGGGCACACGCACTAGGGGACACTGGTGGAAACTTAGTGCCCAAATGAGCCACAGAGATATTAGAAAGAACATTTTTAGTGTCAGAGTGGTGGACAAATGGAATACATTAGTAAGTGATGTGGTGGAGGCTGACTCCATACACAGTTTCAAGTGTAGATATGAAAGACCCCCAATAGGTTCAGAAACCTGTACACCTGTTGATTGACGGGTGAGAGGCGGGGCCAAAGAGCAAGAGCTCAACCCCCCTCAAGCACAATTAGATGAGTACAATTAGGTGAGTACACACACACACACACACAAACACACATCATCATGGAGTCCCTATCTGAAGAAGCATATAGAGAAACTGGAAAAGGTTCAGAGGTTTACATCGAGACTCGTCCCAGAGCTACGAGGGATGGGTTATGAGGAGCGCCTGAGGAAACTGTGCCTTACGACACAAGAAAGAAGAAGGGAAAAGGGGGGACATGATAGGAATGTATAAAATACTCAGAGGGCTTGACATAGTGGACATAGACGAAATGTTCACACGGAATAGTAACAGTACAAGGGGACATGGGTGGAAGCTGGAAACTCAGATGAGTCACAGGGATGTTAGTAAGTTTTCTTTTAGCGTGAGATTAGTGGGAAAATGGAATGCTTGTGGAAGCAAATACTATTCATAATTTTAAAACCAGGTATGATAGGGAAATAGGACCGGAGTCATTGTTGTAAACAACCGATGCTCGAAAGGCGGGATCCAAGAGTCAATGCTCGATCTGCAGACACAACTAGGTGAGTACAACTAGGGCAGTACACACACACACACACACACACACACACACACACACACACACACACACACACACACACACACACACACACACACACACACACACACACATGTCGGAAAATCCGACACCATTTAATAATCATACAGACATAATATTGCTGTATTGTATAAACAAGTTACCCATAGAAAACGTAACTTGTAGTGGAATTACCGTCTATAGAAAACGGAATATCATTACCACATACTATTATAAATTCACCAGCTATTCTGCTGGGAATTATTCTTAAATACATTAGTCTTTGGACTTTACCATCATAAAAACATCTCATATAAATTAACTTAATTATCAATATTAAAGTAGAGTAAATGTGACCCTTCTATCACTTTCTGTCATCTGGACAATGTAAGCCAGGCGTCAGGGTGAGGGAGGGGCAGCCATTGTTGATACTGAGACCAGAGGCGCAGGGAGCAATTCGGCTCCTGTTAATTTTACTTGGACGAAGTGTTATGGAAACCAAAGGTGTACCATTATCACACACTGTCAACAAATTCAAGTTAAGTGTTCTACCGAAACCCATTTATCTATCATTAGTGGCCATTAATGTCATTGGGTAGGGTGTCCCGGTTAGAGCACGAGATCGCCTCATACTAAAGGTAATTAAGCCAGGTTTTCATTGTTCCATGTACAGTGTTTTCTCTGATATACCTGTCATATATAGGATTCTGGCTTTACAGCTAGCGCCCTTTTGACAGGTCAAGACGAGGAAGCATGCTTTGTGCATCAGTTACCAGGGTGATGGAAGCTACCTCAAAGAGGGAAAATGTGGTGTCTACATCCTAGTTATACCTGGTGGACTAAGGCCTGCTGTACACATAAGATAAGGAACCTCTTCAATGTATGTAGTCTAATACTGTAGTTTGATTGGCTGCATATATATAAATTAAATTAATATAAACCCCCCCTAATGTGTAGAGGATCGATTTGTGAGATTATGAGATTATTGCAGAAATACAGTCCACTTATCATTATACAAATTGCTATCGAAGTATATAAATTAATGTAAATATAAATTCTATATATATTCATATAAATTAAATAAATATAAATCTCACAGGTCGGTTCCCACAACACACACACACACACTGAACTACAGGCTAGTGCCCGTAACTTGCATACATAGCAAGTTAATTAAGAAAATTGTGCGAAAAAAGCTAGTGGAACATCTGGAGCGAAAGAACTTTGTGACAACACCAACATGGGTTCAGGGACAGCAAGTCATGCCTCTCAGGATTAATTGAATTCTACGATCAGGCAACAAGCATCAGACAAGAATGAGTGGGGTGGACAGACTGCATATTTTTGGATTGCCAGAAATCCTTTGATACAGTTCCACACCAGAGACTAGTGCGAAAGCTAGAGATGCAGGCAGGAGTGAAAGGGAAGGTACTCCATTGGATAAGGGAGTACCAAAGTAACAGAAGACAGCGAGTCACTTTGAGGGGTGAGGCCTCAGATTGGCGAGACGTCACCAGTGGAGTTCCGCAGGGTTCAGTCTTTGGACCCATACTGTTTCTTATATATAAATTATCCTCCTGATGGTATAGAATCATTCCTCTAATTTTTTGCTGGTGATGCAAAAATTATGAGGAGAATTAAGACGGAGGAAGATAGTATGAGGCTACAAGATGACCTAGACAGACTGAATGAATGGTCCAACAAATGGCTATTATGGTTCAACCCGAGTAAATGTAAGGTAATGAAACTAGGCAGTGGAAACAGGAGGCCAGACACAGGATACCGAATGGGGGAAGAAGTCTTTCATGAAACGGACAGAGAGAAAGATCTGGTAGTTGATATGACACCAAACCTGTCTCTAAAAGCCAATATAAAAAAAATAACATCTGCGGCGTATGCGAGGCTGGCTAACATCACAACAGCCTTCAGGAACCTGTGTAAGGAATCATTCAGAACCTTGTATACCTCATATGTAAGACCAATCCTGGAGTATGCGGGCCCAGCATGGAGCCCGTACCTAGTCAAGCACAAGACGAAGCTGGAAAAAGTTCACAGGTATGCCACTAGGCTGGTCCCAGAACTAAGCGGCATGAGTTACGAGGAAAGGCTGCGGGAAATGCACCTTACGAAACTAGAAGACAGAGGAGTGAGGGGAGACATGATCACGACCTACAAAATTTTCTGAGGAATTGACAGTGTAGATAAAGATAAACTGTTTAACACGGGTGGTATGCGAACAAAGGGATACAGGTGGAAACTGAGTACCCAAATGAGCCACAGGGACGTTACAAAGAACGTTTTCAGTGTCAGAGTAGTTAACATATAGAATACATTAGGCAGTGATGTGGTGGAGGCTGACTCCATGCACAGTTTTAAATGTAGATATGACAGAGCCTAGTAGGCTTAGGAATCTATACACCTGTTGATTGACGGGTGAGAGGCGGGACCAAAGAGCCAGAGCTTAACCCCCGCAAGCACAAATAGGTGAGTACAACTAGGTGAGTACACACACACTAGACTAGATCCAGAACTATGAGGCTTGAGGTACGAGAAAAGGCTGAGGGAACTGCACCTCACGTCGCTGGAAGACAGAAGAGCTCGGAGAGACATGATCACCACATACAAGATTCTTAGGGGAATTGGTAGGGGTAGACAAGGATGGATTATTTAACACGGGTGGTACACGCGCAAGGGGAAGGTGTACCTTCTAAGGTGGAAGCTGAGTACCCAAAGGAGCCACAGAGACATTAGAAATAACTTTTTCAGTGTCAGAGTAGTTAGTAAATGAAATGTATTAGGCAGTGATGTGGTGGAGGCTGACTCCATAAATAGCTTCAAATGTAGATATGATAGAGCCCAATAGGCTCAGGAACCTGTACTACAGTTGATTGAGAGTTGAGAGGAGGGACCAAAAAGCCAAAGCTCAACCCCCGCAAGCACAACTAGGTAAGTATAACTTGGAAAGTACACACACACACACACACACTCACACACACGTATGAGAAGAGTTGTGACAGAAATGTAAAGTTATGGAAAGAGGATCAGGTGATCGGCGACCAAAGGGCCTGTACACAATGAAGGGGAACTGCCTACCTATAACGATTCGAGAGAGAGACCTGGGACTGGATGTAACATCTAATCTAACTCCTGAAGTACATATAAATAGGATAACGACAGAAGCGTATTCTACATTGGCGAAAATTAGAACTTCATTCAGAATCCTAAGTGAGGAGGCTTTTTGGGCGCTTTACACTGCCTACGTGAAACCAGTCTTAGAGTATGCCGCGCCATCATGGAGCCCCCACCTGAAGAAACACAATAGGTAACTTGAGAAGGTTCAGAGGTTTGCGACGAGACTTGTCCCAGAGTTACGAGGGATGGGATATGAAGAGCGTCCGATGGAACTGAACTTTACGACACTAGAGAAAAGAAGGGAGAGAGGAGATATGATAGGGACATATAAAATACTCAGGGGAATTGACAAAGTAGAAATAGATGAAATGTTCACACGTAATAATAACAGAACAAGGGGATATGGTGGAAGCTGGAAACTCAGATGAGTCACAGAGATGCTAGGAAGTTTTCTTTTAGCGTGAGAGTAGTGGAAAAATGGAATGCACTTGGGGAGCAGGTTGTGGAAGCAAACTCTATTCATAATTTTACAATTAGGTATGATAGGGAAATGGGACAGGAGTCATTGCTGTAAACAACCGATGGCTGGAAAGGCGAGATCCCGGAGACTATGCTCGATCCTGCAAGCACAAGCACATATAGGTGAGTACAAACACGCACAGGAAGCAAATTAAAGTCTGATTAGGGTTCACATCTCTGGAGCATTTTAACTGCATACAGAGAAGGCGTCCGTTGTCACACGCTTAACGCTAATGGAGACAATATATCTGGTTCCATTAGCCCGTTCATATTTACTTATCTGGAGTTATGAATAGAACCTTTTTCTTGATTAAACAAGAAGTTCTTGCATCAAGTGCATTCATTTCTCTAAATCACTATTCCCAGGAGAGTGTTATCATTGGTGGCCATTTGAGCGTCGGGTAACGATTACTTCACAATTCTGAAATATATCGTAAAAGCTAATTGAATTTGCCGTCTCATACCTAGTTGTTCTGTCTACCCGGGCCATTAGACAGGAGAAAATAAATAAATAACCTGTGATCAGTGCGACCAGTGACCACGACCTTAATGTATCCTCCCCAATTGTGACATTTTATTGCCACGATCAGACCAGTGATTGCATGATACAACAAAAGAACGGAAATCAGATACCAAAGCCATAAGGGGTTCTGATTGTTTAATATATATATATATATATATATATATATATATATATATATATATATATATATATATATATATATATATATATATATATATATATATATATATATGTGTATATATATATATATATATATATATATATATATATATATATATATATATATATATATATATATATAACTTGTAGACCTAGTTGCTGCAGAGTGCCTGGGTGCTGCAACAACACAACACGACATTGCTCGCCTCACAGCAGTAGCAGCACCACATGCAGGGGATTTCCTGTTAGCAACCCCAATGTCGGCAACTGGCACGCGTCTCACACCACACGCCCTCCGAACTGCTGTGGCCCTCCGCCTTGCTGCCCCAATCCACACCAGATATAGGTGTATTTGCGGCGAGGTGGTGGCTGACAGGTACGGCCACCATGGCCTACTCTGCCAAAGCACAGGGGGATGGCACTCGAGGCACAGTGAAGTTAACGACATCATCAAGAGGAGCCTCACCACAGCTGGATGCCCAGCTGAAAGAGAGCCCCGTTACCTAACGCCCCGTAACTCTGATGCTCTTATTGGTCGCCCAGATGGTATCACAGTGAACCCCTGGAAGAATGGCAAGCAGTTGGTATGGGACTACACGTGCGTATCAACCCTGGCTAACACCTACATTAACCTCAGTGTTGCACAACCAGGTGGCGCTGCCACCCAGAAGGAAGCAGCCAAATCCCGTAAGTATAGAGAACTGGATCACCACTACAATTTTGTCCCCATTGCTTCTGAGACACTCGGCGCCTGGGGTAAAAGTGCTACCAGTTTTTTGAAGGAACTGGGTTCTAGGCTCATTGAAACAACAAGGGACCCGAGAGCTGCAAGCTTTCTTTTCCAGCGCCTCAGTGTGGCGATACAGAGGGGAAATGCGCACTGCATCCAGGGTTCCTGCCCGCCATCTGAGGAGCTGGAGGAACTCGACAACCTATGACAACCATCTTTGTAACCTATATGTAACTCCTTTTTTGTAACAAAGTTCAAATAAAGTAAATATATATGTGTACATACAAAAGAATGGGGGTGGTAGGAGAAGATAATATTAGTGTTCAGTGAGAAACCACAAGGTCTCCTCTGAATACTTTTTATTTTCTTCTCCGAGGCTATGGGTCCCCACATTGGCACCAGAGGTGGTACCCTCACAAACTAATAAATATATATATATATATATATATATATATATATATATATATATATATATATATATATATATATATATATATATATATATATATATATATACATATATTTGAGGTATTGTGATTATCAGGATAACGTGTTTAGCCAGAATGTCATGACAATACTAGGAAGGGATATTGGGAACAAGTTGCTGGATTATTAGGGTGACGGGATTGTGCCCATCCCCACGGAGTCTCGGGGGATCGAACACCGATCCTGCAAGAAGCAGACGGTCGCTCTATTAACCAGTATTAACTAATATATAAGCTAATATACTAGAAATAAACTAGTGGAATTATACAATAAATATATTTGATGATGAGACAATTCATGTTTTAAAATTATCAGTAATATGACTCAAGCCTCTGAGAGCAATGAATAACAACGTTGATATCAATAGTCATTCATTGTAAGAGAGACGGTAAATGAAATTACAATGGTCAGTACTTGATGTACCATCTATATATCGAAATAACGTTTCCATTATTATTATTATTATAAAACAAAAAATAAAATAGCTCCAATCAACTCAACAACATCTCTTGACGTTAACCTCAAAATCAGGAGTCAAATTTACCTCGTAGTCTAAAATTAAGTTTGATGCTTGGCTTATAGGCCTAGCATCATCTGGAGACCCAATTGGTGCCAAGACGAACAAATCCACAAGGGCCGTGATGAGGGTTCGAACTTACACCCGGGATGATCCCAGACGCTGCCTTAGTCGACTAGGCCACGACATGGTCAAAAGAATCGAATCCTCATTAGTGAAGTCAGAATTGGTATGTGAATCTCTTTCATGGCGTCATCAAAGAAGCATTAGAAGCACTGATAGGAGTGGAAAGAATTAATTCACCAGATAGAGGTACATACCAGTCTGCCTCCCGCTCACAGAACTAGATGAGTAATGACGATGTTTGGTTGACGATGGTGCTCCGTCGTCGCCTTCCATTTGGTGATTCACTAAGTGCTAGCAGATTTATGATGGCGGTTCTTCTCTATCTTCACAAAGCTCTGGAGTCAGTCACTGTATCGTTGTGTTACAGTTCACTAATTTACTTTACCGCTGATCACAGTCACCACCCAACAAACACAATCAGGTAGTTCCACGGCGGGTCGTCCCACGCTGGCCGTCAGGTCAGGTCGCTCCACTGGTCCTCCACACTGTATATGCACCGGTGATGCCAATAGCTCCACTTTGGTTTCTTCGCACTATCACTAACGATATGACTATGCTATGTTGCACCCTGCTAGATACACACTGCGAGAGGCTAAATACTATGATCTAGCCTCTATACCCCTTCAATGTCCCGAGAAATTGACGAATTTCAGCGGACCTCACTAATCGTATGTGTCTCCTACCATCGTCGGCCTCCTACCTGTGTGTGTGTGTGTGTGTGTGTGTGTGTGTGTGTGTGTGTGTGTGTGTGTGTGTGTGTGTGTGTGTGTGTGTGTGTGTGCGTGTGTGTGTGAACGCCAGTCATGCCTTTCTGAAAGTGCGAAAGTGCACGTCGATCGCAAAGATTTACGGCTTTCATGCAAAAATATTCCATCATATTTCATCATCTTTTACATAAAAAATTTGCTCATAAATATTAAAATTTTTGAGTTTATAATATAAATTCTACTTCATGATAAGACATGACTTACCAGAACCTATGTTAGCCCCACACCCCAAACTATAACACGTAAGCAATATCATACAAAGTTTCACAAAAGAACACATTCTAACTCTCATCACACGTTACTCCTATAACCATTAGGCCACGAGACTCAGCAAACAACATTACCCAACGAATGGTCGTGTGTGCGATATTGCCAGAGTATCACATGCACGAGAGGAGAAAGGGTCATCGTTAATGACGCCTAACGCAGCCCTGCGGCGCTCAACGACACCGGAACGACGACAGTTTAACGGTCGATTGTGCCATGTAGGGCGGGAATGTCGTTTGTGAAGAGATTCTCTTTGTGCTGCGAGGCTGGAGAAGTACACAGCCGATTTTACAGTGACTTGTTGCATCGCCAGGTAAGGTAAATGGGTAGGAACGAGTGCGATAATAATGGGTTGGAAGAGTGGAACAAGAATGGGGCAAAGAGGACAGTGGAGGTATACGAAGGTGAAAAGAAGAGAGAAAACATTTAATAAATATTTATATCTATAGAAGGGAATATGTTTCTGTCTTCCCAAAGCTGGCAGCCAGGGGCTTGAAATTATCTTCGCCAAACTTTTCAAGAGTGGTATGTTACTGCCATTGGAGAGAGAGAGAGAGAGAGAGAGAGAGAGAGATTTGTACCTATCGCGCAGTACTCAATGTACTGCACGATAGATTCAAATGAACCCCCTTCCCTGCACTCAAGGCAGTGGGGGTTTCACTACCTCTCCCCTCCCACCCCCCACCCCAATACGTTCCAATTCCTCTTACCGATCTTAAAATCCCTTTAGACTCTTTGTCAAAGAGTGTGTACCTTTTAAGGAATGTTGACAGTCGACATGACCGTTGAGGTGGTAATGTCCTTACAAGCACCTGAGGTCATCCTTCGGAACTTTTCATGGTTTATTTTCCTTTCCATTTCCTGAAATCAGGCGAGACGCTCTTGTTGACTCACGCCGTTTCCTACTTCGATCTTCGTGTTTTTCTTTAATTTATATGAGACCTGGTGTGAAGAGCTTTTGAGAGCATCCATAATAGTGACCATTTCCCATTTTCCTATCATCCCTTTCTTTCTGGCAGCCTCTCTCTCTCTCTCTCTCTCTCTCTCTCTCTCTCTCTCTCTCTCTCTCTCTCTCTCTCTCTCTCTTTCCTCTGGTGAGTGATAATGATAATGATATTGATAATGAGCGACACATTTTGATTAGGTTATTTTAAGTTGTGTTAGAATAGGATAGTGCCCTGTCCCAGCCTTCTTGAAGGGTTGGGGCTTATGGAGCTTAAACCTCTAAGGAGCTCTGGTTACTGCACCGGACTGTTCCTCGTGTACAGGTAGACAACGTCACCGAACCACTCTCTGCCGGAACAGACAACCGACCTCGGTAGCCACACTCTGGCTACCGCTGGTCTACCAACAAGGAACTCTAGAGTGCTTGTAGTTTTCTCAGATCACCCTGCACGCCTCTTGATCTTGGAGCGGGGTTCAGTGTCACATATCTGGGGAGTGCGGCTACAACACTGGCCTCGTTGTCCTGTCCACACATCCTACTTGAGCCGCCGTGACTCCCCATTCTCACCTTGTTTGGAATGATCTCCTGAATCCTCCTTTTCTGAATTGGTATTTCTTATCACCCTGTGTGCAGCTGTAATCCTTTCTCTCTCTCTATCTCTTTTCTGTTTTCTGGGAAGCCTTATCTGGACAAGGGCAAACATCTGCTAACTATACAATTTTATTAACAAAGAACATATACAGAACTACATAAAGGAAATAAGAATAGTAACATAAGACACTCCGAGCTACTACAACCTGGTTGTAGTCCAATACCCTACCCTGGCTTCACCAGCTTTCTATATCAAGAGGTAGCCCCAACACCCTCACCAAGTTGGTTAAATCTCATAATAGTAATACTGCACAGTCAACTCTAGAATGTATATAAATATATATATATATATATATATATATATATATATATATATATATATATATATATATATATACATATATATATATATATATATATATATATATATATATATATATATATATATATATATATATATATATATATATATATATATGTCGTACCTAGTAGCCAGAACTCACTTCTCAGCCTACTATTCAAGGCCCGATTTGCCTAATAAGCCAAGTTTTCCTGAATTAATATATTTACTATAATTTTTTTCTTATGAAATGATAAAGCAACCCTTTTCTCAATGTATGAGGTCAATTTTTTTATTGGAGTTAAAATTAACGTAGATATATGACCGAACCTAACCAACCCTACCTAACCTAACCTAACCTATATTTATAGGTAAGGTTACGTTAGGTAGCCAAAAAAAGCTAGGTTAGGTTAGGTTAGGTAGGTTAGGTAGACGAAAAAACATTAATTCATGAAAACTTGGCTTATTAGGCAAATCGGGCCTTGAATAGTAGGCTGAGAAGTGCGTTCTGGCTATTAGGTACGACATATATATATATATATATATATATATATATATATATATATATATATATATATGTCGTACCTAGTAGCCAGAACTCACTTCTCAGCCTACTATGCAAGGCCCGATTTGCCTAATAAGCCAAGTTTTCATGAATTAATGTTTTTTTGTCTACCTAACCTACCTAACCTAACCTAACCTAGCTTTTTTTGGCTACCTAACCTAACCTTACCTATATATATAGGTTAGGTTAGGTTAGGTAGGGTTGGTTAGGTTCGGTCATATATCTACGTTAATTTTAACTCCAATAAAAAAAAATTGACCTCATACATAGTGAAAAGGGTAGCTTTATCATTTCATAAGAAATAAATTATAGTAAATATATTAATTCAGGAAAACTTGGCTTATTAGGCAAATCGGGCCTTGAATAGTAGGCTGAGAAGTGAGTTCTGGCTACTAGGTACGACATATATATATATATATATATATATATATATATGTCGTACCTAGTAGCCAGAACGCACTTCTCTGCCTACTATGCAAGGCCCGATTTGACTAATAAGCCAAGTTTTCATGAATTAATTGTTTTTCGACTACCTAACCTACCTAACCTAACCTAACCTAACTTTTTCGGCTACCGTACCTAACCTAACCTATAAAGATAGGTTAGGTTAGGTTAGGTAGGGTTGGTTAGGATCGGTCATATATATACGTGAATTTTAACTCCAATAAAAAAATCGATCTCATACATAATGAAATGGGTAGCTTTATCATTTCATAAGAAAAAAATTTGAGAAAATATATTAATTCAGGAAAACTTGGCTTATTAGGCAAATCGGGCCTTGCATAGTAGGCTGAGAAGTGCGTTCTGGCTACTAGGTACGACATATATATATATATATATATATATATATATATATATATATATATATATATATATATATATATATATGACGTTAGAATATTTATTATTATATTTGGAATAGGCTGTAGGGCAGCCAGTATTTTCGACTGTTATAAGAACACAGTGTGAAGACGATGTTGCAGTTGGTGAGGTGGCGGCCGAGGCTGATGCACCTGCACCCCCCCCCCCCCCCCATCACGAGGGATATTGTTGTTGTTTAATATTTGCTACTTGGAACAAAAAGTTCCAAGTAGCACGGGCTTTGGTGAGCCCGTAGCTCACGAGGGAGAGAGTCCCCCCCCATTTAAATATTGCCAGCTAACAGAGTTACCAGAGGTGGCTAGAGGAGAGCTGCCGACGTTCTCCACATCTTTTATTTCATATATCCATTTATGTAATATTGGTGTATACTGGCAGCAGGTTTTCTTTTAAACATGTCTTATTGAATATGACCGCATATTCAGTATTTAGTATCTTCTGGTTTAGGGCTTCTATCCCTCTAACTATTTTCCTACCATCAGGGCTTAGCTGAAAGAGGAGTTCTGCAAAACTCATTTTCGTTATTTCAAGGTGAAGAAAAAAGTGAATTACTATTGTGATGGAAAAAAGAAGTGGAGGTGTTCGGCAGTCCTCCTAATGGCTGGTGTCAATGTCTATCACACTTAAAAAAAAGTTGACTGCGTAGCTGTTGTGTCCTGTGGCAAAGTAAGGCAAAACAAGCAAAACAAGTAGTATGAACAATGAAACGTTAATTAAATTTAAAACAAATATGAATAAGACAATTCCTTGGCTATGTACAGTGCAAACAAGATTATAAAGTAAAAAATATAACATAAAATAAAATAGTGGTGACGTTACTCTAAAATGGATAAAGGCAAAAATGAAATTAACAGGTGCTGAAAATAAAGCGCTGGCTGAGAACATCCACTAATAAACAGAGCGTTTTTTAGATGGTTGTTTCAGCTTGAGAGCACAGGATATTCTAACTCCAACAGCTGGTGCAGGCCCAGACATTGGCTAGGTAGATGGCGCTGAGGTGCAGTGGTGCAGACGTCTATTCACCAATCAGAAGCGGGCTGGCTGGAAAAGGAAGTTGGGTAATCGGCGACGATGGAGGGGGGAGGTGGAGAGCGAGTGTGATATACGTATGCGACTGGCAAAACGTATTTGACTAAATATGTACTACACTTGCTTGTAGTATCTAAATGTTATAGATGTACTGAAGTAACATGACGATAGGAAAGAGCAGGCCAAATCTCTCTTGAAGGAGATTATCATAACAGCTCTTCCCCGAAGCCTGCTCTTACGAGTTAAGTTACTTCAGTGGCTGGTGTAGAGGTAGGAGTAGCTGTCTCGACCTTGTAGACTCTGGAGAGGGGGTCGGCGATGATGTTGTCCGAACCCTTGATGTAGAAGATCCCCAGATTAAAATTCTGCAAGTACAGAGCCCAGCGTAGAAGACGTTGATTGCTGAATTGGGCCTGTTGTAGGAACCGCAGGGGATTGTGGTCTGAGTAGATGGTAATAGACCGATTCCCCCTGTAGGTAAGGTTCGAAATGTTGCAGATTCTGGACGATGGAGAGGAGTTCCTTGTCGATAGTGCTGTAGTTCTTCTGGTGAGGCTTCAACTTGTAGCTATGGTAGCTGACAGGAAGAACCTCCTCGCCTCGTTGTTGTAGTAGGACGCCCCCGATGCCGGTACCACTGGCGTCGACCTTGATGATGAAGGGCTTCGTGATATCTGGAGAGGCGAGAGTGGGATCGGAACATAGCAGAGGAGCATTATTATAGTCCTTTAAATTTATAGGAAGATCATTAAGGATTTCCGAGTTGGAAGGCACTGACTCAGAGTCAGAGCTTTTCGGAGGAGAATCAGGGAAGGTCTCACTGTGGAGGTATGGATCTTTGAAAGTGGAGAGTGATATTAGCACAGTGGTGGGAATACCTTTATACTCCTTTAGAAGAATGGCGTGGCACAACTGGGTCCTCCGCCGCCTATCTGGAGTCTCAAGAACGTAGTTGTGTTTTTTTCTGCACTCCTTCATGCAGTAGGGTCCTGAAAACTTATTTTGCAAAGGAGAACTTGGGATAGGAAAATATGCCAACACGAAGTCTCCTGGTTTAAATTTCCTGATTTTGCTGTGTTGATCAAAATGAGTCTTCATCCTCTCTTGAGCTTTCAATAGATTGTCACTAGCAAATTTACGTACTCTCTTTAGAATGTGCTTTAAGTTTTGAAGAAACTGGGGCATATTCTGAGGGTCACTGAAGGTGGCATTACATAGAGAGTCTTAAAAGCTTTGAGAGGAGTACGGCACTTACGTCCATAGAGCATCTCATAAGGAGATACTCCTAGAGACTCATTTGGGAGACTTCTGAAAATGCACATGATGATGTCAAGTTGTTTATCCCAGTCTATCATGATTTCATTGCAAAACTTCTTTAGGGGTGATTTAATCGTTTGGTTACTACGTTCAAGAGAACCCTGTGAAGCAGGATGATAGGGGCTGGACAATACCTGTGTGATGTTGAACTCTTCCAGTGTCTTCTTGAAGAGATCACCGGTGAAGTTGGTGCCACAGTCACTTTGAATCTCCCGTGGAAATCCGTATTGGGTAAAGATCTTCAATAGTTGTTTTACCACCATAGCAGCCGTAATGTTCTTTACAGGAACTGCTATGGGGAATCTGGTGGTTGAATACAGGATGGTTAGTATATAAGCGTTGCCAGAACTGGTCCGGGGTAAAGGACCAACACAGTCTATGATGAGTCTGTGGAAAGGTTCCGCAGGCACCAGGATGGGAATTAACGGAGCCTTGGGAATCGGGATGTGAGGTTTCCCTGCCATCTGACATATATGACACTGTTGCACGTAACCTTTGACGTCTTGAACCATACCTGGCTAGTAGTAGTCTTGTCTAATTCCGTGGTAGGTTTTGTTAAAACCATAGTGAGAAAGTGCTCCGTGGGCCAGGTGTAGAATATCGGGCCGTACGCTGGTGGGAACCACTAGTTGTTTGACATTAGCCCAATCGTCATCCTCCTTCAGCTTACTGGGTCTGTACCTGGGGTAGAGCAACTGATTTTCTAGGAAGAACCCAGGGATACTGTCAGGTTGAGTCTCAGCCTGGAAGAATAATGGTGTTAATGAAGGATCCTCCCTCTGTAACTTACGGAACTCCAACATAGTAAGATTCGGTGGTAGGTTCTGATGGTCTTGAGGGACGCTGTTGCAGTAGTGTCAGCTGGTTGCGGGCGTGCAGCTGGTGCACGGGTGGTCACCAAAACCAGAGGAGAAACTTCATCACTTTCTTGAACCTCTGCTGGAACATACTTTAAGATGGGGTTGTCCACTACAGAGTCACATACCTGGGGTTTGTCCATGATGATCAGGTTGGAACGTTGCAGATCCTCGGCCAAGTCGTTGCCCAGGAGAAGTTGTACCCCTGACATGGGAAAAGGCTTTTCCCTGATGGCGACTTGGAGTTCAACGGTCACGAAAGGACAATCCAGGTGGACTCTGGCGAGTGGATACGGAGTTGTAGCAGTGAGGTCAGTGATAAGGACGGTTTCCCCGGTGTAGGTGATGTTAGGCACAGCTGATTTCAATATTAATGACTGAAGAGCCGCAGTGTCCCTCAAGATCTTCAATTTGAAACGTCCCTTCGAATCTGTACTGCTGGCAGAGACAGTTCCAGGATACAGGTGTTTGCTGAAGAGAGGAAGATCATTAACAGGAACACCAACATTCATAACAGGCTTACTGGACTATGGAGGAGTCGGTTTGGGTTTAGTAGTTTCATTATTGCCTTTGTATTGAGCCTTCCCACATTTATTTATGGTATGTCCATTGAGTTTGCAATACTTACAATACAATTGAGAGCTCTCTTGATCGGTACTCACTTTATCATAACTATACCAAGACTTCTTACTGGAAGGTGGGTTTGGTGTTAGTTGTTGTATGAGGCTGTAGGTGTCAGCCGAATTCACACATCTGATGTAGTCGGTTTCTTCTTTGTCTGCTAAATGTAAACAGATGGAAGGGGGAGCACGTCTAAAGAATTCCTTAACTAGAATGAGGTTGACGAGTTCTGAAAATGTAGAGACATGTGCTGCTTCCAGCCATTTCATGAAATAACTTTTCTTTGTATTTGCAAATTCTAAAAAGGTAGTGGTACTTGCCTTTGGATAATCACGGAGTTTTCGTCTATAGCTTTCGGTGGAGAGAAGGTAGGCGTCTAAAACTGCTTGCTTCAGGGTCTGGTCGTCATTCTCAGACGCTAAGGTTCTGAGAGTAACTGCAGCTCTACCTGTGAGATGCACTCTGAGAAGGACAGACCATTGATCTTCAGGCAAGCTAAGTTTTTTAGCTAGGGTCTCAAAAGTGGTAAAAAACACGTCTATCTCTGTCTCAACGAATGGTGGCATTAACTTACTTGCATGGGAGACATTGTAACTTACAGGAAGACTAGCTGTAGCTTGTAGGCGCTGAGTGTGGTGTGTAGTTTCCAAGGTGAATTCTTGTTGACGACATGCTAGAGCCATATCAGCTTGCTTCTTATCGTGCTCACGTTGCATCTCCAGGTTACGTTTCCTTGTTTCAAGCTGTACTCGCTCACGCTCACGTGTAGGGCAGCCTCACGTTCCTTTCGTTGTAGAGCTTCTTTCGCCAGGGCCGCCTCGCGTTCTTGTTACCTGGTTGATACCTGGTTGATGGGGTTCTGGGAGTTCTTCTACTCCCCAAGCCCGGCCCGAGGCCAGGCTCGACTTGTGAGAGTTTGGTCCACCAGGCTGTTGCTTGGAGCGGCCCGCAGGCCCACATACCCACCACAGCCCGGTTGGTCCGGCACTCCTTGGAGGAATAAATCTAGTTTCCTCTTGAAAATGTCCACGGTTGTTCCGGCAATATTTCTTATGCTTGCTGGGAGGACGTTGAACAACCGCGGACCTCTGATGTTTATACAGTGTTCTCTGATTGTGCCTATGGCACCTCTGTTCTTCACTGGCTCTATTCTACATTTTCTTCCATGTCGTTCACTCCAGTACGTTGTTATTTTACTATGTAGATTTGGTACTTGGCCCTCCAGTATCTTCCAGGTGTATATTATTTGATATCTCTCTCGTCTTCTTTCTAGTGAGTACATTTGGAGGGCTTTGAGACGATCCCAATAATTTAGGTGCTTTATTGCGTCTATGCGTGCCGTATATGTTCTCTGTATTCCCTCTATTTCAGCAATCTCTCCTGCTCTGAAGGGGGAAGTGAGTACTGAGCAGTACTCAAGACGGGACAACACAAGTGACTTGAAGAGTACAACCATTGTGATGGGATCCCTGGATTTGAAAGTTCTCGTAATCCATCCTATCATTTTTCTGGCTGTCGCAATATTTGCTTGGTTATGCTCCTTAAACGTTAGGTCGTCCGACATTATTATTCCCAAATCCTTTACATGCTGGTTTCCTACTATGGGTACATTTGATTGTGTTTTGTACCCTGTATTATGTTTAAGGTCCTCATTTTTACCGTACCTGAGTACCTGGAATTTATCACTGTTAAACATCATGTTATTTTCCGATGCCCAGTCGAAAACTTTATTAATATCAGCTTGAAGTTTTTCAATGTCCTCAGCCGAGGTAATTTTCATACTGATTTTTGTGTCATCTGCAAAGGATGATACGAAGCTGTGACTTGTATTTTTGTCTATATCTGATATGAGAATAAGGAAAAGCAGCGGTGCAAGGACTGTACCCTGAGGTACAGAGCTTTTCACTGCACTTGGACTAGATTTTATATGGTTGACAGTTACTCGCTGAGTCCTATTTGACAGAAAACTGAGTATCCAGCGTCCTACTTTGCCGGTTATTCCCACTGACTTCATTTTGTGTGCTATCACGCCATGGTCACATTTATCGAAAGCCTTTGCGAAGTCCGTGTATATCACATCAGCATTCTGTTTCTCTTCTAATGCCTCAGTGACTTTGTCGTAGTGCTCAAGTAGCTGTGAGAGGCACGATCTTCCCGCTCGAAATCCATGTTGGCCTGGGTTGTGAAGGTCATTGGTCTCCATGAAATTGGTGACCTGACTCCTAATCACTCTCTCAAATACTTTTATGATGTGCGATGTTAGTGCAACTGGTCTATAATTTTTTGCCAATGCTTTGCTCCCTCCCTTGTGTAGAGGGGCTATGTCTGCTACTTTAAGTGCATCTGGTATCTCCCCCGTGTCCAAGCTCTTCCTCCACACTATACTGAGTGCCTGTGCTACCGGCACTTTGCATTTCTTTATAAATATTGAATTCCATGAGTCTGGACCTGGGGCCGAGTGCATGGGCATGTTTTCAATTTCTTTTTCAAAATTTAGTGCGCTCGTGTTTATATCAGTTATATTTACAGGGATTTGAATATCCCGCATAAAGAAATTGTCTGTTCTTCTTTCTTTAGGGCCATCTCTCGTTCCTCTAGGGCCACCTCGCGTTCCTGTTCTTCCTTCCTTAGGGCAGCCTCTTCTTTCTTTATCTGGAGAGCTTTTTTTGTTGTTCCCGCTCTATGTTCGCTAGTTCGAGCTTTAACTTCATAGCTGCCAGAGCATGTTTATCTGCAGTAGAATAGTTTTCGTGAGCATCAGAGTCTATAATTCCTTCATCTAAGAGGTGATCCAAGATAATATTGTGCAAGTCATTTTTGTTGGCTCCAGGGAGAGCATCTAGTTGATACTTGTGTGCAAGAGTTTATAATTCGGTCCTTCTGGCACGAATTAAGTTCCCTACTTCACTTGCTGGATCACTACGAAATGCTGAGAGACGAAACATTTTGAAATAGCAAATAAATGTACAACGAATTTACCTGTGATATTCCAAGTGTCAGTAACAGGATGACGTGGCAACTGGTAACTATCCTGTGGAAATTTAATCGTTAACAATTAACGTTAATCTTAGTATGGTAAATGAATAGTCAATCAAAATTGCAGGAAATCTTGTACCCGGTACTCAATATAAGAGAATAAAGGCAAGAAAATCCTACTAAATAAATGAAACCGATAGTTTCTAAAACAAATGAAACTTTTAATTGTTTCAAAAGTGAAAAGATAGTCCAAGTATGTAGGGATACCTTGCCGGGTCTCTATAGGACAGAAGCAAGGGGTTTCCTACTTAATTATATGATACTTACAGAATTAGCGTTCCTTGTGCTCTGAAAAAAGAAAGCTAATTCCCTACCTGAGTAAATATCATCATCTCTGACCGACGTGTAGGGGTGCGAGTGTCAACTGGTGACGAGAACTGCTGTTGAGGTCCAAACTGAACAGCGTAGTCCGTGCTACAGGAACTATGGCCCTCTGTATCCTCCAGTGGTCGGATTGCAGAAGATAGGGTGCTTTGGCCCGAAGACAAATCAAAGTACCAGGGTACCAAAATGATGATCTGTCTGAATTTGAGAAATATCCTAGGGACAAAAAAGGTTGAATACACGAGTAATAACACTGAGGGAGGGATGACCAATTAAGAGAATGACTGAGGCCTCCAGTCACCACGTAATCCACAGTTATCCAACACTCACAATATGTTACCCTCGGAAAGCACAAAATACACAGCACCATATAAATATTAAATTAATGAAAACATTGAAAAGCAACTGTATCAAAGCCAAGTACACTTACCACAAATTGATGTTCTAGTACTAGTACCTGAGTGAGGCTCCTAGGACAGGCCCCCATTAAATGTGATGGAAAAAAAAAAGTGTAGGTGTTCGGCAGTCCTCCTAATGGCTGGTGTCAATGCCTATCACACTTAAAAAAAAAAGATGACTGCGTAGCTGTTGTGTTCTGTGGCAAAGTAAGGCAAAACAAATAGTATGACCAATGAAACTTTAATTAAATTTAAAACAAACATGAATAAGACAATTCCTTGACTATGTACAGTGCAAACAAGATTATAAAGTCAAAAAATAACATAAAATAAAATAGTGGTGACGTTACTCTAAAATGGATAAAGACAAAAATTAAATTAACAGGTGATGAAAATAAAGCGCTGGCTTAGAACATCCACTAATAAACAGAGTGTATAGCAGATGGTTGTTTCAGCTTGAGAGCACAGAATATTCTAACTCCAACGGCTGGTGCAGGCCCTGACATCGGCTAGGTAGATGGCGCAGAGGTGCAGTGGTGCAGACGTCAATTCACTAATCAGAAGCGGGCTGGCTGGAAATGGTAGTTTGGTGATCGGCGACGATGGAGGGGGGGAGGTGGAGAGCGAATGTCTGATACGTTTGCGCCTGGCAAAACGTATTTGACTAAATATGTATTTCACTTGCTTGTAGTATCTAGATGTTATAGATGTACTGAAGTAACATAACGATAGGAAAGAGCAGGCCAAATCTCTCTTGAAGAAGATTATCGTAACACTATAGAATGTATTACACTTATTTATGTAATGTATTTATGTAATACTCTATATATATATGTTTAATGTAGTTTTTTCGTTAGTAAATTTCATATAATTTTACTGACGTTTTTATGTGCGCCTCCATATCTCTTTGAGCATACACGAGTGATACTATAACATTATATATGAATGGTATATTCCATGGAAAAATATCCTAGTGTCTGGCAGAGTTGGAGCAACACAGATATTTATAGAAATGTACCCTAGGCTGGCAATCCTGTTTTAACACTGAAAGAGTAGCAACATGTAACACTATCAGGCAACATAGATTGTATCCACTGAACTGCATTGCTGGGCTGCATAGATATAAACCCAGCTGGCGACCTTATGAATAGTTGAGACACAGGTGTGGACCAGGGACCTGTGACCCCTTTGTTACGGCGGGCAAGACTCAGAGGAAGTGCTGGTGAAGGTAAATCTGAGTCTTCCTTCACTCTTATGTGTGGCAAGGCTGATATTGCTGGTAGCAGTTCTCCGGTGCTGTGTTTGAAAGGCTCCCAGGGCGATGAGTGGCTTCTAGGTGGTGGGAGCATATACCTGCTGCAGAGGGCATGACCTGGTCCTCCTCTTAGGGACCGATGGACTGGAAAGTTACGTGAGTCAGACTAACCTATTTCCCCTCGCCCCTTAGCAGCCTCAGCTCACCCCCTCCCCCCTGTAACAGTATATACACCGAGCATATTATGCACAGCTCTCAGGAAATATATCCCTGTCCAGTTTCGCGAGACCAATTTGCCTAGGTTATAAATCACAGGCTTGTCCCCCACTACCTCACATATATTTACTGTGAAAGTGTATTTTTATCTGTAAATCATTTTTTCTTAAAAATATATTTACAATTTGTAAATTATTATGAATATTTTGCATGGTAACTGTAAAAACGATTACAGATATTTTTTCTTACAGAGATAGCAAGTAAACCTGAAATCTCGATTGGAACTACAGAACATATAGTATCAAGTGCTATGTATTGATTGCTTCGTTACGATGATTAGTAAGCAATTAGTATGTTTTAATTAGTTATCAACTCAAACAGCCACTCTAGATCTCCCTATACTGTACAGAAGCACACCAAATTGTGATAAAATTGCTCAAAATTACACATTTTTATACAAAATCTGGCTTTGTTGTCCTCAAATTTTATTCCCAGCATAAAAATATATTTTTTTTACATCATTTGATAAAGGAATTGTGATGTGATGCTTTTATTACGGTACAATATTGTGTTATGGTGTTATGCTTGTGTTATGGTGTTATGCTTGTGTTATGGTGCTATGCTTGTGTTATGGTGTTATGCTTGTGTTATGGTGCTATGCTTGTGTTATGGTGTTATGCTTGTGTTATGGTGTTATGCTTGTGTTATGGTGTTATGCTTGTGTTATGGTGCTATGCTTGTGTTATGGTGTTATGCTTGTGTTATGGTGTTATGCTTGTGTTATGGTGTTATGCTTGTGTTATGATGCTATGCTTGTGTTATGGTGCTATGCTTGTGTTATGGTGTTATGCTTGTGTTATGGTGTTATGCTTGTGTTATGATGCTATGCTTGTGTTATGGTGCTATGCTTGTGTTATGGTGTTATGCTTGTGTTATGGTGTTATGCTTGTGTTATGATGCTATGCTTGTGTTATGGTGCTATGCTTGTGTTATGGTGTTATGCTTGTGTTATGGTGCTATGCTTGTGTTATGGTGTTATGCTTGTGTTATGGTGCTATGCTTGTGTTATGGTGTTATGCTTGTGTTATGGTGCTATGCTTGTGTTATGGTGTTATGCTTGTGTTATGGTGTTATGCTTGTGTTATGGTGTTATGCTTGTGTTATGGTGCTATGCTTGTGTTATGGTGTTATGCTTGTGTTATGGTGTTATGCTTGTGTTATGGTGTTATGCTTGTGTTATGATGCTATGCTTGTGTTATGGTGCTATGCTTGTGTTATGGTGTTATGCTTGTGTTATGGTGTTATGCTTGTGTTATGATGCTATGCTTGTGTTATGGTGCTATGCTTGTGTTATGGTGTTATGCTTGTGTTATGGTGTTATGCTTGTGTTATGATGCTATGCTTGTGTTATGGTGCTATGCTTGTGTTATGGTGTTATGCTTGTGTTATGGTGTTATGCTTGTGTTATGGTGTTATGCTTGTGTTATGGTGTTATGCTTGTGTTATGGTGCTATGCTTGTGTTATGGTGTTATGCTTGTGTTATGGTGCTATGCTTGTGTTATGGTGTTATGCTTGTGTTATGGTGCTATGCTTGTGTTATGGTGCTATGCTTGTGTTATGGTGCTATGCTTGTGTTATGGTGTTATGCTTGTGTTATGGTGTTATGCTTGTGTTATGGTGCTACGCTTGTGTTATGGTGTTATGCTTGTGTTATGGTGTTATGCTTGTGTTATGGTGCTATGCTTGTGTTATGGTGCTATGCTTGTGTTATGTGTTATGCTTGTGTTATGGTGTTATGCTTGTGTTATGGTGTTATGCTTGTGTTATGGTGTTATGCTTGTGTTATGGTGTTATGCTTGTGTTATGGTGTTATGCTTGTGTTATGGTGCTATGCTTGTGTTATGGTGTTATGCTTGTGTTATGGTGTTATGCTTGTGTTATGGTGTTATGCTTGTGTTATGGTGTTATGCTTGTGTTATGGTGTTATGCTTGTGTTATGGTGGTATGCTTGTGTTATGGTGTTATGCTTGTGTTATGGTGTTATGCTTGTGTTATGGTGTTATGCTTGTGTTATGGTGTTATGCTTGTGTTATGGTGGTATGCTTGTGTTATGGTGTTATGCTTGTGTTATGATGCTATGCTTGTGTTATGGTGTTATGCTTGTGTTATGGTGTTATGCTTGTGTTATGGTGCTATGCTTGTGTTATGGTGTTATGCTTGTGTTATGGTGTTATGCTTGTGTTATGGTGTTATGCTTGTGTTATGATGCTATGCTTGTGTTATGGTGCTATGCTTGTGTTATGGTGTTATGCTTGTGTTATGATGCTATGCTTGTGTTATGGTGTTATGCTTGTGTTATGGTGTTATGCTTGTGTTATGGTGCTATGCTTGTGTTATGGTGTTATGCTTGTGTTATGGTGCTATGCTTGTGTTATGGTGTTATGCTTGTGTTATGGTGTTATGCTTGTGTTATGGTGTTATGCTTGTGTTATGGTGTTATGCTTGTGTTATGGTGCTATGCTTGTGTTATGGTGTTATGCTTGTGTTATAATGCTATGTTTGTGTTATGGTGTTATGCTTGTGTTATGGTGTTATACATATCTACGTATAAAACGACATATGGAGTCAACCTCCACCACACCACTTCCATGCGTTAACAACTCTGACACTGAAAACGTTCTTTCTAACGACTCTGTGGCTCATTTGGGTACAAGGTTTCCACTTGTGTCTTACCCCATGCTATGTATATTGTGGTTATCTACCGTGTCAAGGAACCACAGCCTGAAGAGAAGGAACCACAGCCTGAAGAGAAGGAACCACAGCCTGAAGAGAAGGAACCACAGCCTGAAGAGAAGGAACCACAGCCTGAAGAGAAGGAAACACAGCCTGAAGAGAAGGAAACACAGCCTGAAGAGAAGGAACCACAGCCTGAAAAGAAGGAACCACAGCCTGAAAAGAAGGAACCACAGCCTGAAAAGAAGGAACCACAGCGTGCAGGGAAGGAACTGTTCCCACTCTCCGACAGTAACCATTAACCAGTCTCAAATTGCTTTCAGGTACGAAGCAGTTTTCCCCTGATAATGAGGGGGAACGAGCCATGCTCATTTGCAATGCAATTTTCATGTCTCCAACTCACTGATTCAGACAACATGCTGATTGTTGAAGAGCCTCGAAGGTACCGTTGCTAAGCAGTGAAAACTAACACGAGGAAACATTATATAACAATTATTCTATAACGTTTGTTTATGAATCAATTATTTGGGTTCTTAACGTTTATAGAAGTGATAAGTAGAAACGTTGATGTTGTTTTGAGGTTCAGAGTCTTAATGCCTTAGCGGATTACATCAGTAACGAAGTTAAGGTTGGTTAGGTGTGTGTACTTACCTAATTACCTAATTGTACTTACCTAATTGTGCTTGCGGGGGTTGAGCTCTGCTCTTTCGGCCCTCCTCTCAACTGTCAATCACTCAACTGTTACTAACAACAATTTTTTTCCACACACACACACACACACACACACACACACACACACACACACACACACACACACACACACACACACACACACACACACACACACACACACACAGGCGGGATCCAAGAGTCAATGCTCGATCCTGCAAGCACAAATAGGTGAGTACACACACACACACACACACACACACACACACACACACACACACACACACACACACACACACACACACACACACACACACACAGAGGAAGCAGCCCGTAGCAGCTAACTCCCAGGTACCTATTTTCTGCTAGGTAAAAGGGGCATCAGGGTGAAAGAAACTCTGCCCATTGTTTCTCGTAAGCTGATGGGATCGGTCCCTACGTCCACGAGCCAAGAGTGCTGTCCACTCAACCACCAACTCCCAAGGTGTGTGTGTGCTCATTTAGTTGTGTTTGCGGGGGTTGAGCGCTGGTTCTTTGGTCCCGCACCACACACATGAGTTACATGCGTGTGTGTGTGTGTGTGTGTGCGTGTGTGTGTGTGTGTGTGTGTGTTTGTGTGTGTGTGTGTTTGTGTGTGTATGTGTGTGTGTGTGTGTGAGTGTGTGTGTGTGTGTGTGTGTGTGTGTGTGTGTGTGTGTGTGTGTGTGTGTGTGTGTGTGTGTGTGTGTGTGTTCGTTTGCGTGTGTGTGTGTGTGTGTGTGTGTGTGTATGTGTGTGTGTGTGTGTGTGTGTGTGTGTGTGTGTGTGTGTGTGTGTGTGTGTGTGTGTGTGTGTGTGTGTGTGTGTGTGTGTGTGTGTGTGTGTGTGTGTGTGTGTGTGTGTGTGTGTGTGTGTGTGTGTGTGTGTGTGTGTGTGTGCGCGCGTGTGTGTGTGTGTGTACTTACCTAGTTGTACTCACCTAGTTGTGCTTGCGGGGGTTGAGCTCTGGCTCTTTGGTCCCGCCTCTCAACCGTCAATCAACAGGTGTACAGGTTCCTGAGCCTATTGGGCTCTATCATATCTACACTTGAAACTGTGTATGGAGTCAGCCTCCACCACATTGCTTCCTAATGCATTCCATTTGTCAACCACTCTGACACTAAAAAAGTTATTTCTAATATCTCTGTGGCTCATTTGGGCACTCAGTTTCCACCTGTGTCCCCTAGTGCGTGTGCCCCTTGTGTTAAATAGCCTATCTTTATCAACCCTGTCGATTCCCTTGAGAATCTTGAATGTGGTGATCATGTCCCCCCTAACTCTTCTGTCTTCCAACGAAGTGAGGTTCAATTCCCGTAGTCTCTCCTCGTAGCTCATACCTCTCAGCTCGGGTACTAGTCTGGTGACAAACCTTTGAACCTTTTCCAGTTTACTCTTATGCTTGACTAGATATGGACTCCATGCTGGAGCCGCATACTCCAGGATTGGTCTGACATATGTGGTATATAATGTTCTGAAAGATTCCTTACACAAGTTTCTAAAGGCTGTTCTTATGTTAGCCAACCTGGCATATGCTGCTGATGTTATCCTCTTGATATGAGCTTCAGGGGACAGGTCTGG
>NC_091163.1:18517992-18522992 GCF_040958095.1 Procambarus clarkii
AAGACATAAGAGGACTGTTTGAGACCTCAAGAAGACCTAGACAAACTGAAGGAATAGTCGAACAAATGGTTGTTAGAGCTTAACCCGACCAAATGTAATGTAATGAAGATAGGTGTAGGGAGCAGGAGGCTAAATACAAGGGATCATCTAGGAGAGGAAATCCTTCAGGAGTCAGAGAAAGAAAATGACTTGGAGGTTGATATCACGCCAGACCTGTCTCCTGCAGCGCATATCAAGAGGATATAATCAGCGGCATATGCCAGGCTGGCCAACATACGAACGGCATTCAGAAACTTGTGTAAAGAATCATTCAGAACTTTGTATACCACATATATCAGGCCAATCCTGGAGTATGCAGCCCCAGTATGGAGTCCATATCTAGTCAAGGATTAGACTGAACTGGAAAAGGTTCAAAGGTTTGCCACCAGACTAGGACCCGAGCTGAGAGGTATGAGCTACGAGGAGAGACTACGGGAATTCAACCTCACTTCGCTGGAAGACAGAAGAATTAGGGGGGACATCATCACAACATTCAAGATTCTCAAGGAATTGATAGGGTAGATAAAGACAGGCTATTTAACACAAGGGGCACACGCACTAGGGGACACAGGTGGAAACTGAGCGCCCAAATGAGCCACAGAGATATTAGAAATAACTTTTTTAGTGTCAGAGTGGTTGACAAATGGAATTTATTAGGAAGTGATGTGGTGGAGGCTGACTCCATACACTTTTTTAAGTGTAGATATGATAGAGCCCAATAAACCCAGGAACCTGTATACCTGTTGATCGACGGTTGAGAGGCGGGACCAAAGAGCCAGAGCTCAATCCCCGCAAACACAACTAGGTGAGTACAACTAGGTGAGTAGACACACACACACACACACACACACACACACACACACACACACACACACACACACGCGCGCGCGCGCGCATGCGCGTGCACGCATGCCACAGGTACGAACCTGATCCTCACAGGACCGTCGTCGTGGTTAACATCACAAAAAACTCAGGGGTTCAATTCCTATAGCAGAACAGAGTCCGGTGTTCATCATTTCCTTTCACCTGATGCCGCTGTTCACCTAGCATTAACTCTGTACCCAGGAACTTGGCAACTATGGAACTCACCTAGTTGTGCTCGCAGAGGGGTTGAGCTGTGGCTCTTTGGTCCCCCGTCTCAACTGTCACTCAACTAGAGCATTTGTTGTGGGTTGCACTTTGTGATAGGTTAGTAGTTGGGCTAGTTAGACCAGGATAGGTCAAACAACATCCCTATTCCCGACACTGTGAAGACCTAACACACACGCAGTTCTCTCCCAGGAGACTTAACCAATATTTACTTAAAAATACAAAAAAATATATAATATTTAATGTTGAAGGAACTGAGAATGTTCAGGATATCGTTACACACAATAATATCTCTCTTGATAAGAATAGCGAGTTTTAAAAATCTCCAAACATTAGTTTGACAAGAATAAACAGGAAATATAAATATATATACTTTTCAGCTTTCATTTGAAAGAAGCACTAGAGAGCATTATATATTTGTCCTGTTTTCGGAGTTTTGCAAATGTTTATTACAAGTTTCAGCACGAATCTTCATAAACAACAGGTGTAGGAAGGTTGCCACAACCTGACCTCTCAACGACTCAAGGATTCAGGAAAATGGTGGGAAATAAATTCAGAAACTAATTTCTTGAGTTTTTTTTCAGACGTGAAGGAAGAAAACTCAAGAGCTTCCGTGACCGCGGAAACAAATGGACAGTTTCTTACACCCTGATGCCCCTGTTAACCTAGCAGTAAATAGGTAACTGGGAGGTAAACAGCTGCTAGATATAAAATCGGACATGCGTAAGTTCTATTCAGTTGTGTATTTGTTAACTAAAGTCTTTGAAAATGTAATAAGTTTTACGAAACGCACTCGTGTCGCGTCAGACTAGAAATAAAAATGAATTTTGGAGAATTGATTTTTGATTTACCTCCAACAGTGAAAAGAAATGTACGAAAGATTGAGAAAATTCGTGTTAGAATTATTAATCTTACTTTTTCGGTCATATATAATAATATATGTCTACAGGAAAGACTGCTACTAAAATATACTAATATTAAAGTGCACGATCCAGCAGCAAGGAATCAAGCCTTCCGATAAAATATCGCCAGGATCTGATTCGTGATCAGATATACAAGGCAAAGAGAATGAAATCAAAGACAACAAAACGCAACTACTTCATGCTACAAACGATTGGAGAAATAGCAACATCGACGAAAGTATCCGTACCTGCATTGAACAACACCTCGACATCCTCTCAGACCAACATCACCTCAGCACTGAAACAAGGATTATCAAGAAACTAACAACATTATATGGAGGACCTATGGCAATTCCACGACCAAGAGATGGCTTCCTGAACCGTGCAGGAATTAACCTCACTGAGGACCAAGTCACTCTCCTAAATCTGGGCATAAACTGTCATGTTATGTCCAGACCGAGTGAGATGGCCCGGAAAGTAGAGTTGGAAATTCTGTTGGACGACATATTCGACCTCGCGACACAAAAGAAGGTCACTACCAAAGATACCTTACAAGCAGAACTTATTGCAGAAGGAGGAAAGAATCGAGGCAATTACAGAAGCACCATACTGTCCCCCGAGCTCAAAGCGGCAGCTAAATGCCTTCGTGAGAACAAGGAGATAGTTGTCAGGAGAGGTGACAAGTCGCCAATATATGTCATTCTTAAAAAAGACGAATATCTGGCGAAAATGAACATCATACTCTCTGACCAAACTAAGTTCCAAAGGGTAACGAAGGACACTACAGCCGAATTAAAAGCAAAGGTCAACAAACTGATCGAAACTGTGAACGCCAAGAAATCCGGACTCCACCTGCCTAAGATCATTGGGGAATATAAACCTGGATATGCGTATGGAAATGTCAAGACACACAAGCCTGGAAACCCACTTCGGCCAATCATTAGCCAGATACCCACACCCACGTACAGACTGGCAAAGCGACTCAACGGCCTGCTGACTCCTTATGTTACTTGTGCCTTCAGCCTGAAGTCTCCAAAGGAATTTGTTGACTTACTGCAGGGCACACGGGCCACAGGGATAAGAGCCTCGTTGGACGTAGAATCGCTGTTTACCAACGTACCTGTGGACGAGACAATCGGGATGATAGCCGACAGAGTGTATCGTGATCCAGCAAGTACTCCTCTTGACGTACCAGAAAATATTCTGAGGAAACTACTCCAAGCTTGTACTAAATAGGCACCCTTCTTGAGCCCGGATGGGCACATGTATAAGCAAGTAGATGGGGTCGCCATGGGTTCTCCCCTAGGTGTCCTGTTTGCAAACTTCTACATGGGTACCATCGAGCAAAAAGTCTTAGTCGACATGAACTTGAAACCGGCCATATACTGCAGGTATGTTGACGACATTTTTACACAGGTACCTGATGTCAGACATCTGCATGAGCTGAAGGAGGCATTTGAGCAGAGTTCCGTGTTGCGTTTCACTTACGAGATGGAAAAGGATGGGACGCTGCCCTTTCTAGATGTAACAGTCATGGAAAAGAGCGGAGGTTTCCACACTGCAGTCTACACTAAGGAAACGAACATAGGAATGTGCCTAGATGCCAACAGCGACTGCCCAGACAGGTACAAGAGGAGTGTTGTTAACGCACATGTCGACCGTGCTCTCAGCCACAGCTCAGAATGGAAGCAAGTCGACGAAGAACTCTGTAGGGTAAGGGAGGTCCTAGTCAACAACGGCTTCTCCAATGGTTTCGTCGAAGACATCATAAGAAGGAAAGTGAAACGCCATGAAACCTCTGAAGAGACAACTAACACAACACCTATACCCCCTATTAGACTATTTTGCAGGAACTTCTTTTCCATTGCTCATAAAACGGAGGAAAGGGTCCTGAAAGATATTGTTAATAGAAATGTTATCCCTACAGACAAAAATCAGAGGATACAACTGACGATTTACTATAAAACCAGAAAAACGGCCAGCCTGCTCATGAGAAACTCTCCAGACACAAAACAGAACGCTTTAAAAGAGACTAACGTCGTCTATGCCTTCAAATGCCCTCTTGGGGACTGTAACCTCCAAAAAACCCAGTATATAGGCAAGACAACAACATCTCTTTCTAGGCGTTTAACGATGCATAAGCAACAGGGCTCCATTAAGGAACATATAATCTCTTCCCACAACCAAACCATCGCCAGAGAAATCCTAGTAAACAACACAGAAATCATCGATAGATACGGCGATAGCAGGCGGCTTGACGTTTGCGAGGCACTACAAATCAAGAAGTCAACACCAGCAATCAACAGCCAATTAATGCACAACTATATTCTACCAACCTCAAGACTCCGCTCCAATATAGAAGCATCAAGAAATATGGACCAATAGGCTTTCTACAAACACTTCTATTCAATACCCATTGTTTCGTGTTCTGTCTTGTGTTGATGAAATTAATACCCTATTAATACCACCTCTTGTTCTGTCTTGTGTTGATGAAATTAATACCCTATTAATGCCACCTCACCCCATCCACCTCACTCAAATGTAGATATAAAATCGGAGATGCGTAAGTTCTATTCAGTTGTGTATTTGTAAACTAAAGTCTTTGAAAATGTAATAAGTTTTACGAAACGCGCTCGTGTCGCGTCAGACTAGAAATAAAAATGAATTTTGGAGAATTGATTTTTGATTTACCTCCAACAGTGAAAAGAAACGTACGAAAGATTGAAAAAATTCGTGTTAGAATTATTAATCTTACTTTTTCGGTGATATTTAATAATATATATATATATATATATATATATATATATATATATATATATATATATATATATATATATATATATATATATATATATATATATATATATATATATATATATATATATGTCGTACCTAGTAGCCAGAACGCACTTCTCGGCCTACTATGCAAGTCCCGATTTGCCTAATAAGCCAAGTTTTCCTGAATTATTA
>NC_091163.1:18525492-18570362 GCF_040958095.1 Procambarus clarkii
GATAACAGATCGGAAAAGTTGACGTAAGCACTCTATTGACAATCAATCCCCGCTTTCAGACGTCATACCAGTCGCTGGGATTCAGAATATAAGCCGATATTTCTTAAAGAGGAGCAGCGGGGTTGATCAATCACCAAATTACACTCCCCATATAATATTAAATCACCATGAAAAGTCCCTTAAGGCTAGACAAAGCAACTGTTTTGCAACTGCAGTAAAACAAAACAGATATACAGACGAGGAGTCACAATAACGTGGCTTAAATATGCCAGGTCCAGGATGGACCGAAACGTCGTCGTCCCTTCACTTTCTAATGTGTAGTTTGGTCAACAAAACAGATATCCTCTCTTATAGATACATAGATAGAATATATATATATATATATATATATATATATATATATATATATATATATATATATATATATATATATATATATATATATATATATATATACATATATATATATATATATATATATATATATATATATATATATATATATATATATATATATATATATATATATATATATATATATATATATATAATACCCTATTAATACCACCTCACCCTATCCACCTCACTCAAATATATATATATATATATATATATATTTGAGTGAGGTGGATAGGGTGAGGTGGTATTAATAGGGTATTAAATTCATCAACACAAGACAGAACACGAAACAATGGGTATTGAATAGAAGTGATTGTAGAAAGCCTATTGGTCCATATTTCTTGATGCTTCTATATTGGAGCGGAGTCTTGAGGTGGGCTTGATGTTTGCGAGGCACTACACATTAAGAAGTCAACACCAGCAATCAACAGCCAATTAATGCACAACTATATTCTACCCACCTCAAGACTCCGCTCCAATATAGAAGCATCAAGAAATATGGACCAATAGGCTTTCTACAATCACATCTATTCAATACCCATTGTTTCGTGTTCTGTCTTGTGTTGATGAATTTAATACCCTATATATATATATATATATATATATATATATATATATATATATATATATATATATATATATATATATATATATATATATATATATATATATATATATTATTTAATATGACCCAAAAAGTAAGATTAATAATTCTAACACAAATTTTCTCAATATTTTTTATGGTTCCTTTCACTGTCGATAGTAATTGAAAAATCAGTTCTCCAAAATTCATAAGTATTTCTAGTCTGACGCAACACTTGAACGCGTTTCGTAATAACTTACTACATTTTCAAAGACTTTAGTTTACACACAACTATAACCTGCAAACACTAAAACAGATTTCTTACTATGCTATAATACAAACGGCTTTTCATTTTATATACCTGCATTTGGGTGAGGTGATATGTTACAACAGTTTTGGATGAGGTGAAAACAAATTTTCAACACAAGATAGAACACGAAATATTGGGTAATATTAGGTAAAGTTAAAGGGAAAGAATGGAAGTAAATGCAAAAGGCTTATTGGCCCATATTACTTGATGCTTCTGTATTGGTGCGGAGTCCTGAAGTGGGTAGAATATAGTTGTGCATTAATTGGCTGTTGATTGCTGGTGTTGACTTCTTAATGTGTAGTGCCTCGCAGATATCAAGCCGCCTGCTATTGCTGTATCTATCGATGATTTCCTTTTTTTTGTTATGACTTCTCTGGTGGTGGACTGGTTGTAGGAAGAGATTATATGTTCCTTAATGGATCCCTGTTGCTTATGCATCGTTAATCGCCTGGAAAGGGATGTTGTTGTCTTGCCTATATACTGAGTTCTTTGAGGCTTACAGTCCCCAAGTGGGCATATGAAGGCACAGACGACATTGGTCTCTTTCAAAGCGTTCTGCTTTGTGTCTGGAGAGTTTCTCATGTGTAGGTTGGCAGTTTTCTTGGTTTTATAGTAAATCGTCAATTGTATCATCTGATTTTTGTCTGTAGGGATAACGTTTCTATTAACAATATCTTTCAGGACCCTTTCCTCCATTTTATGAGCTGTGGAAAAGAAGTTCCTGTAAAATTGTCTAATAGGGGGCACAGTTGTTGTGTTAGTTGTCTCTTCAGAAGTTGCATGGCGTTTCACCTTCCTTCTTATGATGTTTTCAACGAAACCGTTGGAGAAGCCGTTGTTGACTAGGACCTGCCTTACCCTACAGAGTTCTTCATCGACTTGCTTCCATACTGAGCTGTGGCTGAGAGCACGGTCGACATAAGCGTTAACAACACTCCTCTTGTACCAGTCTGGGCAGTCACTGTTGCCATTGAAGGACATTCCTATGTTTGTTTCCTTAGTATAGACAGCAGTGTGGAAACTTCCGCTTCTTTCCATGACTGTTACATCTAGAAAGGGCAGCTTCCGATCCTTCTCCATCTCACAAGTGAAACGCAACACAGAATTCTGCTCAAATGCCTCCTTCAGCTCCTGCAGATGTTTGACATCAGGTACCTGTGTAAAAATGTCGTCAACATACCTGCAGTATATGGCAGGTTTCAAGTTCATGTTGACTAAGACCTATTGTTCGATGGTACCCATGTAGAAGTTCACAAACAGGACACCTAAGGGAGAACCCATGGCGACCCCATCTACTTGCTTATACATGTGCCCATCCGGGCTCAAGAAGGGTGCCTCTTTAGTACAAGCTTGGAGTAGTTTCCTTAGAATGTTTTCTGGTATGTCAAGATGAGTGCAGGTCAGATCACGATCACGAGAAGGCACCCTTCTCTAGCCCGGATGGGCACATGTATAAGCAAGTAGATGGGATCACTATGGGTGCAAATGCCCACTTGGGGACTGTAAGCCTCAAAGAACTCAGTATATAGGCAAGACAACAACATCTCTTTCCAGGCGATTAACGATGCATAAGCAACATGGCTCCATTAAGGAACATATAATCTCTTCCCACAACCAGACCATCATCAGAAAAGTCTTAACAAAAACACGGAAATCATCGATAGATACAGCGATAGCAGGCGGCTTGATATCTGCGAGGCACTTCACATTAAGAAGTCAACACCAGCAATCAACAGCCAATTAATGCACAACTATATTCTACCCACTTCAAGACTCTGCACCAATATAGAAGCATCAAGAAATATGGGCCAATAGGCCCTTTGCATTTACTTCCATTCTTCTCCTTTAACTTTACCTAATATTACTCAATATTTCGTGTTCTATCATGTGTTGAAAGTTTGTTTTCGCCTCATCCAAAACTGTTGTAACATATCACCTCACCCAAATGCAGATATATAAAATGAAAAGCCGTTTCAATTATAGCATAGTAAGAAATCTGTTTTAGTGTTTGCAGGTTATAGTTGTGTGTGTGTGTAAACTAAAGTCTTTGAAATTGCAATAAGTTATTACAAAACGCGTTCAAATGTTGCGTCAGACTTGAAATAAAAATGAATTTTGGAGAACTGATTTTTCAATTACCATCGACAGTGAAAAGAACTATAATAAATATTGAGAAAATTCGTGTTAGAAATATTAATCTTACTTCTTCGGTCATATTTAATAATATATGTCTACAGGAAAGACTGCTACCAAATATATATATATATATATATATATATATATATATATATATATATATATATATGTCGTACCTAATAGCCAGAACTCACTTCTCAGCCTACTATGCAAGGCCCGATTTGCCTAATAAGCCAAGTTTTCATGAATTAATGTTTTTTCGTCTACCTAACCTACCTAACCTAACCTAACCTAGCTTTTTTTGGCTACCTAACCTAACCTTACCTATATATATAGGTTAGGTTAGGTTAGGTAGGGTTGGTTAGGTTCGGTCATATATCTACGATAATTTTAACTCCAATAAAAAAAAATTGACCTCATACATAGTGAAAAGGATAGCTTTATCATTTCATAAGAAAAAAATTATAGTAAATATATTAATTCAGGAAAACTTGGCTTATTAGGCAAATCGGGCCTTGAATAGTAGGCTGAGAAGTGAGTTCTGGCTACTAGGTACGACATATATATATATATATATATATATATATGTATATATATATATATATATATATATATATATATATATATACATATATATATAAATATATATATATTTATATATATATATATACATATATATATATATATATATATATATATATATATATATATATATATATATATATATATATATATATATATATATATATATATATATAATGCTCCGAGGACATTATCAGGTGGGGAGTTTGACTGGGGTGGTACATCTGTCATATGATAACGCAGGTGTCCTAAGGCCAGCTCAGCGTGGACAGAAACCTCGCATAGAGCAAGGTTCTACATATATATATATATATATATATATATATATATATATATATATATATATATATATATATATATATATATATATATATATATATATATATATATATTGTGACGATAATCTCCTTCAAGAGAGATTGAGCCTGCTCTTCCCTCCTAAGTTCGTCGCTATACATCCCTATACAACTAATATGGAAGAAATATCCAACAAATACAACACCAAGGTTTGCCAGAGCGCAAACGTATTCAGCACCAGAAACACCTGCTCCACCTCGAACCACCAAACTACCTGTCTGTCGCCTGCTCATCGCTGATTGGCTGGTGGTCAGTCGCACCTGCTTCCTCCACCCGCCACACTACCTGATGTCTGGGGCCACCAAGACCTACAGACCTCAGAATATCCCGTGCTTTCCACAAGTTAACACGTCTCGTTGGTAGACTAAGCTCTGGCTTACGTGTACTAAGAGAGGTGGCAGCTTAAAGCCAATATTCCTGCATCCATATATCTTATTGTATATTGTTCACTTGTTATTACTCACTTGTCTTAACGTAACTTTTTATTTTGCCATTTGATTATTCTTATTATTTTGATTGATTGATTTTATGTTCCAATTTGTATGTCCATTTTATTCATGTTTTGCTTTTCTAACGTTATTAAAATCTCATTGTTAAATTTACTTGTGTTTTGTGTGTCTTCCCATTACCTTACACAGACGAAGTTCCAGATTTTCTCTTTTTTGTTTCTTTATGTGACAAGGCCATACCCCTAGCTTTTGAAACAGCCGAACACCAACGCGTTACCGTCACAATATATATATATATATATATATATATATATATATATATATATATATATATATATATATATATATATATATATATATATATATATATATATATATATATATATATATATTTATATATATATATATATATATATTGTGACGGAGTTCCCCCCCTTATAATTCTTTATAATTCTCCCACGCCTGCAGTAAGAGTCATGTCTACTTTTCCCAAGCGTTCTCTACGTTGCAGGCTACAATTTGATATATGGAAGAGAGTGAAGTGTTCTCGGAGAGCCGAGAAATTTGTGAAATAGTAATATTTTGGCCTGTGGTTTAGGCCCTTTAGGGAGCCAAGATGGCGCTTACCTCTCTGATCTCCCGCCAAAACCGTGTGACGTCAGTGGCACCGGATTGGTCACCGACAGCAAGGTGGCACCGGGAGCCAATGAAAACCTCCCATAGTAAAAGTGACGTCACGAAGGAAGGGGGTCCGGCCAGCGCGCCGGGCTGGCGCCAGCAGTCAGATACGACACGTCATAGAGGTCGGACGTGCGACGGATGGTCTTGTCAGTAGGACAGTTGTACCCCGCTCCCGTGGATTTATGCGTCATCTGAAGTCCGCCAGTGCTCTGAGAAGTCTTCCCTAGTTCATGTGTTGAACCAGAAGAGGGAATCGACGGTTATTTGAGCAACAAGTGCTCCAGTCAGGTACTGTGCCAGTAGCAGTGACGTACGTGACGTCTGTGGCAATTCACCAGTTCGTGACAGCGTAGTGGCAGACAGAGCCACTGGGTAGCTGAGGAAGAGAGGACTATTTGGGGAAACCGAACGACTGTAGTTGAGACGTAGGCGACAGCCGTTGCTGGGAGAAGATGACGGCCAGGAGACCGACTCCAACCTTCAAGAAGTCAAGGAGGACGGACCTGCAGTGAGGAGGCACGGAGACGACGCGCTAAACGGTGGGACGACGAGAGGCTCTGGTAGGACACGACGACGTGTAGTGTGGGGGCGTTCCCGACACGAGGACCAGGAGCTACATCTCGACTCTCATCGGAGGATAGGGTGAAGTAGGTGGTTCTAGTTCCCTCCCCATTCCCCTTTAGTTAGCTATGTTATTTGGCTATATTTTCTAGCCTGAGGATTTTATATGTCGTGAGCAAGTCTCACCTATGTCACGGTAAAGCACCAGTGTGCTAGACAGTACTATCAAGAGTACTTGTAATATTCATGTTGATTATTAGTGTGTACAGGCACCAGGAACCAGTGATAAATTTACTGTGGTGTGTATATCTTTCTATATATTTTTTGATATGAACATATAGTGGTAAATTATATATAATATTATGCCAGTATTCGGAGGTTAGGCTATGTGCCCAGAAACTATTTATTTTCCATGTATTGATGATTGATTTATATACCATATATATGTCTATGTTCATTCAGTGAATAATCATTTGTGAGTACAGTGAATTATTGCGTTATCGCCAACGAGAGAATGTACTGAAAACTCCAGTGTTAATATTTCATAATATATTGTTGGATAAATAACAGTGTAAGACCATTACAGTGAATCATTGTAGAATTGATTGTAGAAAAGACTGTTTGAGCCTGAGTACAGTGTAACTAAGTAATTCGGTTTATTTGTGCCAATATCGAGTGTGCGAGTTTCTAGTAATATTGGAGAATTTAAAGAAACCGCGCGCGTGAATCTAGAAAACAAGCAAATTTCGCGCGGAGAGACCATTGCGATCAGCTGTTCTTGACACTTGGTGAGGAGGGGAGGATGTTGCCCCCTTGTGATCCCATAATATCCGTGGGAATTACCAGCCGCGTCAGGATCAGTTGATTTAATTGATTATTGTTTGGCTTTGTGACATCTTTCATACATTTTAAGTAAAATACAAAACTCTCTTTGTGTTTTATCATCCCCTCCATTGATCTTGTGGCTATACTATACCTGTCAGCATAGAGTGATAACAATAAGTACCTGCCTGATTCCTGATCTTTGAGTGTGACCTTGCCAAGGCTACCACTGAATACACCAGTCCACTGAGGGTGTTACTGGCCACCTAAAAAAAACACCAGTTGGCGACCTTGTGGTTTACCGAAGAGCCCTATTGTTGGGGAGGGCACACGACAGTCGATATGTACGAGTCGTGTTCTCACTCTTTCTTAATTAGAGGCCGTTAAGATTGACTGGGAGACTCTCCTGGCGTGCAGTGGCGCCGTGAGGATCGAGGGAAGACCCGCAGGGCTACGGTGAGTTACCTTGGGCATAACTATTGCTCACCCCAGAGTGAGGGTAGAGAATTAATAGAGAGGTGAAACCCCAACATTGGCGACCTTGCCAGGATACCGATCGAAGTAAAGGTTGCAGTGGTACTTGGCAGTGGTGTTAGAGATCAGGTGAAGGTTATCACTCGTAGCACAAGATGGAGGATGATAAAGTAGCGAGGTTTATTGACTCTAGAGACGAACAGGTGCTGGAAGAGTGCACCAAGGCACAGTTACAGGCTATAGCGGATCATTTTGGAATAAAGCTGAATTCTGCCCGAGTTGGTGAAAGAAGACTAGAGATAATGGCGCAGCTCAAGGCTCGAGACGAAGCTTTGGGGGAGGAACGGCCCCAAACGCCTGCCAGTGAGGGTGAACACCTGAGTATTGGTGGAAGCAGCAGGGGATCCAGCGGCAGCAGGCACAGCATTAAGCTGGAAATAATGAAGCTGCAGCTGGAAGCACAGCAGCGCAGAGAAGAGCTGGAAGCACAGCAGCGCAGAGAAGAGCTGGAAGCACAGCAGCGCAGAGAAGAGCGAGAAGCACAGCAGCGCAAGGAAGAGCGAGAAGTAGAAGCGCAGCTGAGGAGAGAAGAAGCGCAGCAGCGTAAAGAAGAGCGAGAAGCGCAGCAGCGCAAAGAGGAGCGAGAAGCAGAAGCACAGATGAAGCGTGAGGAGCGAGAAGCACAGATGCAGCGTGAGGAACGAGAAGCACAGCTACGCAGGGAAGAACACGAGCGAGAAGTTAGGCTGAGACAAAGGGAAATAGAAGCCAACCAGGAGGTGGAGCTGAAGCGAGCTGAACTGGGGCTAGGTGCCCCTGCCCCGCCACAGGAAGACCGACGAGTGAGGGAACGAGACCTGCCGGTCTTTGTGCCTAGTGAAGCCGAAAGTTTCTTCGATCACTTTGAGAGAGTTGCTGCTATGAAGAGGTGGCCGAGGGCGGAGTGGGCGGAGTTGGTCCAAGGGAGACTCACAGGTGAAGCTCGTGAAGCCTTCACTATGCTCGACTTCCAGGAATGCACCAACTATGATGCAGTAAAACGAGCTGTGCTCCGTTCCTTTAAGCTCACGCCGGAGTGTTACCGAAAGAGGTTTAGAGAATGTACCCGGTTGCCAGGAAAGTCGTATGCGGACACGGCGAGGGACATAGAAAGAAAGCTCCTTAAGTGGCTGGACTCTGAAGAAGCAAGGTCGGTCGAAGAGGTCAAGGAACTAATGGCCATGGAAAAGTTTATGTCCGTGCTCTCTCCTGAGATCAGGATGAGGATAAAGGAGGCGGACATAAAGAACCTGAGGGCCGCAGCCGACCGGGCCGACATGTTAGAAGAGGCCCTACGCCCACGCCGAGAGGGACAAAACCGACCACCCGCATACGTCTGAAACGATAGGAGTTATAGAAGGACGGATGGGTGGAGGACAGGAGCGAGTTCTCCCAAGTCCCATTTCTCAAGTTGGAACACCCGAGGATCAAAAGGTGCTGTAGCGCCGATAGAGGAGAACCAAGCTGAGAGCTCGGGAACTGTGACTGCAGGGAAAGAAACGACAAGTGAGGCGGGAAAGACACAGAGTGCGACGGCCTCTGGAGGCAGTGCTAAGGCGAGCGGTGGCGGATGGTCTCCGCCGAGGGGCCGCTGCTACAACTGCGGAATACCCGGACACATCGCGCGGGAATGCAGACGCCCTAAGCAGCGGGGACACGTTGCTTTAGTGATGTTCGAGAACCAGAGGGCCGAGGGAGCGCGGGATGAACCCGTGCTGAATGGGGAGAAGAAAGTTCACCCATTCATGTGTCAAGGAACCGTTAGGATGGGGGTCGCAGACCCCATCCCCGTGAAGATGCTAAGAGACACCGGGGCTGACTTTACCCTGGTAAGTGAAACCCTGTTCCCCGAGGGTTACGAAAGTACCAGTGTGGGGGTGGCACGGGTGACCACTGTGGGAGGTCCAGTGAGGATGCCCCTACACCAGGTAACTTTAAATTCCGATTATGGCTGCCAGACCCTAGTGGTGGGAGTCTGTACATTAATGCCCAAGATGGAGGCACAGGTCATCTTGGGGAATGACGCGTGTGGAGGATATGTCCTCCCGCATCTCGTGAAGGGCGAAGAGTGCATAGAACAGTACAAGAAGACAGGCGGAGAGTTGAACGCCTGTGGGGACGAGAAGGGAATCGCACCGGTGGCGATCCCCGTTTGTACTGTGACACCGAGACAACGCGAAGAACCAGGAGGTTGTGGATCTGATGGGGCTGAGGAGTCGACTGACAGCCTGGGAACAGATCACCTCTGCGTAGGACCCAGAGAACGAGTGGAGGGCGAGAGTAGCCCGAATGGTGAGTTGCAGGTGACACTCACCGGTTCTCTAGGGGTAAACCGCGCTCGTCTCGGAGAGTTACGGCAGGAGGAGTTCCCCGAATTGGTTAGTAAGGCCGAAGGAGGACGTGTGGGTCCTGAAAAGGCTTACTTTCCATTTATCTATATTATATATGCCATGCTATTCATGATGAAGGAACGATGGACACCAGGAGCGACCGTGGGAACGGTGAATAAATATGTCCAGAAGTTCAAAGAACGTCTCACTAGAGCGAAGGGACTGGCTAGGAAACTCCTGAAGAAGGCGCAACGTAAGATGTCGGAGTGGTACGACAGGAGAGCTGCGCAGAGGAATTTTCAGGCCGGATCACAAGTAATGGTTGTGCTGCCAGGTAAAGGTAGAGTGACCAGGTCGCGGTTCAAGAGACCATACCGAGTGCTGCGACGGTTGGGTCCAGTGTCGTACAAGATTGGGAAGCCGGATGGACCCCGAAAGAAACAGGTGTGTCACTCAGGCCGCCTGAGACCTTTCTTCACTGTGGAAGGTAGAGCCGACAAGCAGGACGGAACGGATACCCGAGAAACCCAGCGGAAGACGGGTCTGTGTGTACCGAGGAAACGAGAACTCCCGGAGGAGGAAAGTAGGTGGTCCAGGGCGGACGGCACCAGTCTCACCCGCACTGAGAGTCTGACAAGGATCAAGGTCAAGCACATCAAGGGGAAGGACGACGTAGTGGCGGACGCCCTATCCCGCATACACTAACAGACATGACTCTTATTTTAAGGGGAGGGGTATGTGACGGAGTTCCCCCCCTTACAATTCTCCCACGCCTGCAGTAAGAGTCATGTCTACTTTTCCCAAGCGTTCTCTACGTTGCAGGCTACAATTTGATATATGGGAGAGAGTGAAGTGTTCTCGGAGAGCCGAGAAATTTGTGAAATAGTAATATTTTGGCCTGTGGTTTAGGCCCTTTAGGGAGCCAAGATGGCGCTTACCTCTCTGATCTCCCGCCAAAACCGTGTGACGTCAGTGGCACCGGATTGGTCACCGACAGCAAGGTGGCACCGGGAGCCAATGAAAACCTCCCATAGTAAAAGTGACGTCACGAAGGAAGGGGGTCCGGCCAGCGCGCCGGGCTGGCGCCAGCAGTCAGATACGACACGTCATAGAGGTCGGACGTGCGACGGATGGTCTTGTCAGTAGGACAGTTGTACCTCGCTCCCGTGGATTTACGCGTCATCTGAAGTCCGCCAGTGCTCTGAGAAGTCTTCCCTAGTTCATGTGTTGAACCAGAAGAGGGAATCGACGGTTATTTGAGCAACAAGTGCTCCAGTCAGGTACTGTGCCAGTAGCAGTGACGTACGTGACGTCTGTGGCAATTCACCAGTTCATGACAGCGTAGTGGCAGACAGAGCCACTGGGTAGCTGAGGAAGAGAGGACTATTTGGGGAAACCGAACGACTGTAGTTGAGACGTAGGCGACAGCCGTTGCTGGGAGAAGACGACGGCCAGGAGACCGACTCCAACCTTCAAGAAGTCAAGGAGGAGGACGGACCTGCAGTGAGGAGGCACATAGACGACGCGCTAAACGGTGGGACGACGAGAGGCTCTGGTAGGACACGACGACGTGTAGTGTGGGGGCGTTCCCGACACGAGGACCAGGAGCTACATCTCGACTCTCATCGGAGGATAGGGTGAAGTAGGTGGTTCTAGTTCCCTCCCCATTCCCCTTTAGTTAGCTATGTTATTTGGCTATATTTTCTAGCCTGAGGATTTTATATGTCGTGAGCAAGTCTCACCTATGTCACGGTAAAGCACCAGTGTGCTAGACAGTACTATCAAGAGTACTTGTAATATTCATGTTGATTATTAGTGTGTACAGGCACCAGGAACCAGTGATAAATTTACTGTGGTATGTATATCTTTCTATAGATTTTTTGATATGAACATATAGTGGTAAATTATATATAATATTATGCCAGTATTCGGAGGTTAGGCTATGTGCCCAGAAACTATTTATTTTCCATGTATTGATGATTGATTTATATACCATATATATGTCTATGTTCATTCAGTGAATAATCATCTGTGAGTACAGTGAATTATTGCGTTATCGCCAACGAGAGAAAGTACTGAAAACTCCAGTGTTAATATTTCATAATATATTGTTGGATAAATAACAGTGTAAGACCATTACAGTGAATCATTGTAGAATTGATTGTAGAAAAGACTGTTTGAGCCTGAGTACAGTGTAACTAAGTAATTCGGTTTATTTGTGCCAATATCGAGTGTGCGAGTTTCTAGTAATATTGGAGAATTTAAAGAAACCGCGCGCGTGAATCTAGAAAACAAGCAAATTTCGCGCGGAGAGACCATTGCGATCAGCTGTTCTTGACACTTGGTGAGGAGGGGAGGATGTTGCCCCCTTGTGATCCCATAATATCCGTGGGAATTACCAGCCGCGTCAGGATCAGTTGATTTAATTGATTATTGTTTGGCTTTGTGACATCTTTCATACATTTTAAGTAAAATACAAAACTCTCTTTGTGTTTTATCATCCCCTCCATTGATCTTGTGGCTATACTATACCTGTCAGCATAGAGTGATAACAATAAGTACCTGCCTGATTCCTGATCTTTGAGTGTGACCTTGCCAAGGCTACCACTGAATACACCAGTCCATCGAGGGTGTTACTGGCCACCTAAAAAAAACACCAGTTGGCGACCTTGTGGTTTACCGTAGAGCCCTGTTGTTGGGGAGGGCACACGACAGTCGATATGCACGAGTCGTGTTCTCACTCTTTCTTAATTAGAGGCCGTTAAGATTGACTGGGAGACTCTTCTGGCGTGCAGTGGCGCCGTGAGGATCGAGGGAAGACCCGCAGGGCTACGGTGAGTTACCTTGGGCATAACTATTGCTCACCCCAGAGTGAGGGTAGAGAATTAATAGAGAGGTGAAACCCCAACAATATATATATATATAAGTTCCAGATTTTCTCTTTTTTGTTTCTTTATGTGACGACGCCATACCCCTAGCTTTTGAAACAGCCGAACACTAACGCGTTACCGTCACAATATATATATATATATATATATATATATATATATATATATATATATATATATATATATATATTAGTATATTTTGGTAGCAGTCTTTCCTGTAGACATATATTATTAAATATGACCGAAAAAGTAAGATTAATAATTCTAACACGAATTTTCTCAATCTTTCGTACATTACGCTTCACTGTTGGAGGTAAATAAAAAATCACTTCTCCAAAATTCATTTTTATTTCTAGTCTGACGCGACACGGGCGCGTTTCGTAAAACTTATTACATTTTCAAAGACTTCACAAATACACAACTGATTAGAACGTATCTCTGATTTTATATCTACATTTGAGTGAGGTGGGAAGGGTGATGTGGCATTAACACAAGACAGAACAGGAGGGGATATTAATAGGGTATTAAAAGTATCAACACAAGACAGAACAGAAACAATGGGTATTGAATAGAAGTGTTTGTAGAAAGCCTATTGGTCCATATTTCTTGATGCTTCTATATTAGAGCGGAGTCTTGAGGTGGGTAGAATATAGTTGTGCAATAATTGGCTGTTGATTGCTGGTGTTGACTTCTTGATGTGTAGTGCCTCGCAAACGTCAAGCCGCCTGCTATCGCTGTATCTATCGATGATTTCTGTGTTGTTTACTAGGATTTCTCTGGCGATGGTGCAACATAAGCAACAGGGCTCCATTAAGGAACATATAATCTCTTCCCATAACCAAACCATCGCCAGAGAAATCCTAGTAAACAACACAGAAATCATCGATAGATACAGCGATAGCAGGCGGCTTGACGTTTACGAGGCACTACACATCAAGAAGTCAACACCAGCAATCAACAGCCAATTATTGCACAACTATATTCTACCCACCTCAAGACTCCGCTCTAATATAGAAGCATCAAGAAATATGGACCAATAGGCTTTCTACAAACACTTCTATTCAATACCCATTGTTTCTGTTTTGTCTTGTGTTGATACTTTTAATACCCTATTAATATCCCCTCCTGTTCTGTCTTGTGTTAATGCCACATCACCCTTCCCACCTCACTCAAATGTAGATATAAAATCAGAGATACGTTCTAATCAGTTGTGTATTTGTGAAGTCTTTGAAAATGTAATAAGTTTTACGAAACGCGCCCGTGTCGCGTCAGACTAGAAATAAAAATGAATTTTGGAGAAGTGATTTTTGATTTACCTCCAACAGTGAAGCGTAATGTACGAAAGATTGAGAAAATTCGTGTTAGAATCATTAATCTTACTTTTTCGGTCATATTTAATAATATATATATATATATATATATATTATTAAATATGACCGAAAAAGTAAGATTAATAATTCTAACACGAAATTTCTCAATCTTTCGTCCATTTCTTTTCACTCTTGGAGGTAAATCAAAAATCAATTCTCCTAATTCATTTTTATTTCTAGTCTGACGCGACACGAGCGCGTTTCGTAAAACTTATTACATTTTCAAAGACTTTAGTTCACAAATACACAACTGAATAGAACTTACGTATCTCCGATTTTATATCTACATTTGAGTGAGGTGGAAGGGGTGATGTGGCATTAACACAAGACAGAACAAGATGTGGCATTAATAGGGTATTAATTTCATCAACACAAGACAGAACAAAAGTATTAATAGGGTATTAATTTCATCAACACAAGACAGAACACGAAACAATGGATATTGAATAGAAGTGTTTGTAGAAAGCCTATTGGTCCATATTCCTTGATGCTTCTATATTGGAGCGGAGTCTTGAGGTGGGTAGAATATAGTTGTGCAATAATTGGCTGTTGATTGCTGGTGTTGACTTCTTGATGTGTAGTGCCTCGCAAACGTCAAGCCGCCTGCTATCGCTGTATCTATCGATGATTTCTGTGTTGTTTACTAGGATTTCTCTGGCGATGGTTTGGTTGTGGGAAGAGATTATATGTTCCTTAATGGAGCCCTGTTGCTTATGCATCGTTAAACGCCTAGAAAGAGATGTTGTTGTCTTACCTATATACTGGGTTTTTTGGAGCTTACAGTCCCCAAGAGGGCATTTGAAGGCATAGACGACGTTAGTCTCTTTTAAAGTGTTCTGTTTTGTGTCAGGAGAGTTTCTCATGAGTAGGCTGGCCGTTTTTCTGGTTTTATAGTAAATCGTCAGTTGTATCCTCTGATTTTTGTCTGTAGGGATAACGTTTCTATTAACAATATCTTTCAGGACCCTTTCCTCCATTTTATGAGCTGTGGAAAAGAAGTTCCTGTAAAATAGTCTAATAGGGTGTATAGGTGTTGTGTTAGTTGTCTCTTCAGAGGTGCCTCTGAAGAGACAACTAACACAACACCTATACCCCCTATTAGACTATTTTACAGGAACTTCTTTTCCACAGCTCATAAAACGGAGGAAAGGGTCCTGAAAGATATTGTTAATAGAAACGTTATCCCTACAGACAAAAATCAGAGGATACAACTGACGATTTACTATAAAACCAGAAAAACGGCCAGCCTACTCATGAGAAACTCTCCAGACACAAAACAGAACGCTTTAAAAGAGACTAACGTCGTCTATGCCTTCAAATGCCCTCTTGGGGACTGTAAGCTCCAAAAAACCCAGTATATAGGCAAGACAACAACATCTCTTTCTAGGCGTTTAACGATGCATAAGCAACAGGGCTCCATTAAGGAACATATAATCTCTTCCCACAACCAAACCATCGCCAGAGAAATCCTAGTAAACAACACAGAAATCATCGATAGATACAGCGATAGCAGGCGGCTTGACGTTTGAGAGGCACTACACATCAAGAAGTCAACACCAGCAATCAACAGCCAATTATTGCACAACTATATTCTACCCACCTCAAGACTCCGCTCCAATATAGAAGCATCAAGAAATATGGACCAATAGGCTTTCTACAAACACTTCTATTCAATATCCATTGTTTCGTGTTCTGTCTTGTGTTGATGAAATTAATACCCTATTAATACTCTTGTTCTGTCTTGTGTTGATGAAATTAATACCCTATTAATGCCACATCTTGTTCTGTCTTGTGTTAATGCCACATCACCCCTTCCACCTCACTCAAATGTAGATATAAAATCGGAGATACGTAAGTTCTATTCAGTTGTGTATTTGTGAACTAAAGTCTTTGAAAATGTAATAAGTTTTACGAAACGCGCTCGTGTCGCATCAGACTAGAAATAAAAATGAATTTTGGAGAATTGATTTTTGATTTACCTCCAACAGTGAAAAGAAATGTACGAAAGATTGAGAAAATTCGTGTTAGAATTATTAATCTTACTTTTTCGGTCATATTTAATAATATATGTCTACAGGAAAGACTGCTACCAAAATATACAAATATATATATATATATATATATATATATATATATATATATATATATATATATATATATATATATATATATATATATATATATATATGTCGTACCTAGTAGCCAGAACGCAATTCTCAGCCTACTTTGCAAGGATCGATTTGCCTAATAAGCCAAGTTTTCCTGAATTAATATGTTTTCTCTAATTTTTTTCTTATGAAATGATAAAGCTACCCATTTCATTTTGTATGAGGTCAATTTTTTTTTATTGGAGTTAAAATTAACGTAGATATATGACCGAACCTAACCAACCCTACCTAACCTAACCTAACCTATCTTTATAGGTTAGGTTTGGTTAGGTAGCCGAAAAAGTTAGGTTAGGTTAGGTTAGGTAGGTTAGGTAATCGACAAAACATTAATTAATGAAAACTAGGCTTATTAGGCAAATCGGGCCTTGTATAGTAGGCTGAGAAGTGCGTTCTGGCTACTAGGTACGACACATATATATATATATATATATATATATGTCGTACCTAGTAGCCAGAACGCACTTCTCAGCCTACTATGCAACGCCCGATTTGCCTAATAAGCCAAGTTTTCATGAATTAATTGTTTTTCGACTACCTAACCTACCTAACCTAACCTAACCTAACTTTTTCGGCTACCTAACCTAACCTAACCTAACCTATAAAGATAGGTTAGGTTAGGTTAGGTAGGGTTGGTTAGGTTCGGTCATATATCTTCGTTAATTTTAACTCCAAGAAAAAAAAATTGACCTCATACATAATGAAATGGGTAGCTTTATCATTTCATAAGAAAAAAATTCGAGAAAATATATTAATTCAGGAAAACGTGGCTTATTAGGCAAATCGGGCCATGCATAGTAGGCTGAGAAGTGCGTTCTGACAACTAGGTACAACATATATATATATATATATATATATATATATATATATATATATATATATATATATATATATATATATATGTCGTACCTAGTAGCCAGAACGCACTTCTCGGCCTACTATGCAAGGCCCGATTTGCCTAATAAGCCAAGTTTTCATGAATTAATTGTTTTTCGACCACCTAACCTACCTAACCTAACCTAACCTAACTTTTTCTGCTACCTAACCCAACCTAACCTATAAAGATAGGTTAGGTTAGGTTAGGTAGGGTTGGTTAGGTTCGGTCATATATCTACGTTAATTATAACTATAATAAAAAAAATTGACCTCATACATTATGAAATGGGTAGCTTCATCACTTCATAAGAAAAAAATTAGAGAAAATATATTAATTCAGGAAAACTTGGCTTATTAGGCAAATCGGGCCTTGCATAGTAGGCTCAGAAGGGCGTTCTGGCAACAAGGTACGACATATATATATATATATATATATATATATATATATATATATATATATATATATATATATATATATATATATATATATATATATATATATATATATATATATGGATAGATAACAGCTTACAAAATGAATAATACAAACCTTCGAGATATGTTTCGTGTCTAAATTTCCACTACTCATGCAGGCATATGAGAGAGAGAGAGAGAGAGAAAGAGAGAGAGAGAGAGAGAGAGAGAGAGAGAGAGAGAGAGAGAGAGAGAGAGAGAGAGAGAGAGAGAGAGAGAGAGAGAGAGAGAGAGAGAGAGAGAGATAGAGAGAGAGAGAGAGCGGGGTAACGCTAATGAAACAATTCTAAATCAAGCGAGAGTATTGTTTCATCCTGGGATCTGATTCCATCCCTAGAGTGAAACACGCTCAGACTGCACCAGCTACTGCAGTCAGACTCTGCAGGATGACAGTCTTTCCACCTTGGTGTCATCGAGGGAATTATGGGCTATTTATGCCCGTGCCAGCTCTTGGGGTGGCTGAATCTTCATCAATCAATCTACAGAAATTCTCTGGTAATTATTTTTTTTTATTTTCTGGGGGGGGGGGGGACAAAAGACCCATATACATAAGTGTGAGGTTGACTAATTAGTGAACCATATACAGCAACTAATTCTCAGGTTCCTAATAAGTAGTTATTTAAGAGAGGAGGCATTTGGTGAGAGGGAATGTGGCCCAAATAGCTCTGTCCTGCCACAAGAATTAAACCAGAGACAGTTGGGTTGTGAGGTGACTCGGTGACTTTGGGCAGACACGTGTGGTTTTGGCTTCCATATTCTGGGAAATATTACGTTTATTAACTTAGAATTAACGTAGGGAAAGTTAGCAATACTAAGGAAATTCCGTTAGGTGTTGCCCCTTCCCTCCTATAAGACGCACAAACACACACGCACTCAAACATACACCAGTAGATTGATTGTTGAGAGGCGGGACCAAAGAGCCAAAGCTCAATGCCTGTAAGCACAACTAAGTGAGTATACACACACACACGTACACACCCACCCACACACACGGCAAGTCCCAGAAATAAGAGGCATGAGTTACGAGGAAAGGCTGAGGGAACTGCACCTCACATCGCTGGAAGACAGAAGAGCCCGAGGAGACATGATCACCACATACAAAATTCTCAGTGAAATTGACAGAGAGAGAAATTGACAGAGGTCGGCAAGGATGGAGTATTTAACACGGGTGGTACACACACAAGGGGACACAGGTGGAAGCTGAGTACCCAAATGAACCACAGAGATATTAGAAAGAACGTTTTCAGTGTCAGAGTAGTTAGTAAATGGAATGCACTAGGAGGTGATGTAGTGGAGGCTGACTCCATTCACAGTGTCAAATGTAGATATGATAGAGCTCGAGAAGCTCAGGAATCTGTACACCAGTTGATTGACGGTTGAGAGGCGGGACCAAAGAGCCAAACGAAAACAATAGTGTAAAAGATATGTAATAACCTGGAGTTTCTCAGTGACGGGAAAGGTATGGACAAAGATGACACGCTCTCCCTCCGGATTGCCTGTTGAACGCGCTGGAATGCAAAATTGTAGAGCCTTTTGATCTCACCTTGTTAGATGAGGCATGAACCCAGGTCTTTGAAAAACATTTTTCTCTCTCGCTTGCCAGAGCTCAGGTTCTGAAAGCTCTTGATTCTATTGAGGCAAAGTTGCACGAATGGTGCAGACACGTATTCTTTATTAATTCGTTCTTCTGTAATAGTCCCCTCTTGCTCCTCATGTGCTGCCCAACACCGATGCAGATGCAAATCATTTCCTTAATGACTTGGTCAATTTGAAAGGAGGAGACATATTTTAGAATTTTGAGTCTGATAATTGGTGACACATGACATAGACTGTTTGTATTGTGTGGTAAAGTACGTCAGGACAAGCTAATTGGTCTGGAGATCAGTTTTGAGCACATCATCTGTTCCTGGTAAAACTAAAACTTAAATGAAATGCAATTAAGCTGGATTTTTTTTTTTTAGCATATGCGAACCAATTTTTTTTTTAAGGAATGTATTAGTAAATTTGACAGATGTAGTTCAGGTGATTTCATACCCTCTCGTTAATTGTACTTATTGACGAAAATTTGATCAGGAATCAACACTAAGCTATACATATATTGAAGACATAGTTCTTGTGTTTTTTATGATTTAATTGCCTATTTACTAATTGAATAGAGATATCAGGTTTAAGGAAATGTGTCAAAATATATCGTCCTGTATGGGATTCGAGTTAGGGTCGAATAAGTTGAGAGTCGCCTGCGACTGGAGGTCACCCCCGTCATGAATTTGGTTTTTAATATATTAATTACAGATCTTAAAGTATGTAAACCCACAAACCAGGAGGCCTGGTCAGAGACCGGGCCGCGGGGACGTTGATCCCCGAGTAACCACACGGCGACCAAGGTAACTCATTACTCAAGGAGGTTTTGAAGTTTTTGCTCTGGTTAATGTCTGTTGATGCCACCCCACACTGAGCACAAGCAAAATCTGATTGTGCTCTATCTTCCTGGCTACCGCCATTCCTTTCTCTGTCTCTTTTTGCCTCTGACTGCTTGGTGGGTGTCTCCTCGAACCAGAAGACACCTTTCTGATCAGTCTGCGGCCAGTGTGGCAAGATTGACTTCCATGGCCTTCAGGTCCCTCTTGGTCAGGTCTTTGTAGCTCTACACTTGCCTGTTGGACTTATTCCACGCACGTCCAACTCAGTACAGGAGATCCTTGTTGGGGATCCTGCCATCGCCCATTCCCACCACGTGCCCAAACTACTGCATTTATCTTGTTAGTAAACACTAACTATCGCTGCTTTCCTATCAACGGCTATGGAGTGGGAGGAGTAGAAATCTAGCACGCTTCATCTGATCCAAATTCATATACATCACTCCAACCATATAAAACCATAAAATAACATATTTTTATAGGTTATTCACTTTTATAAGTACACATAAACATATTTCAGGCACACATCAGCTGCTGATGTACGTTCCTGGACATATACATTCCCCTAGACGTACATACATCCCGCTAGACGTACATACGTCTCCAGTTTTTCGTAGACGGAGTGTGTTGCTTTTGCTACTGGTGCATTACTAGTGGTTAGGTTGCCGGCTGCTCAGGGGTTGGTTCAGGCATTGGCGTTGGTGGCCGTGGGCATAGTGCAACAGCCTCGGTTGCAGGACCAGTTGCAGGGTCGGTGGGTTGCACTGGAGTGGCAGAAGTAGTGTTGCTCGTGAAGGGGTATTCTTTACCTGCTCTTGAGTCTTGACAGACACAGTTTACATGTTCATGAGTCTTGACAAACACTAGACGTTTTCTGTGACAAAAAAACACAGCTACTTTGCCCAACTGCCCAACTTTGAGTTTATTTGTGCCAGTAACCAAAAAAAAATTATAATCATTCCCTTTGTGGGAATTTTTTACCCACCATATCTAATAATCATCTAAAAAATGTATAATTTCTATATCATATCAAAATCAAATCCGAATCATTATAGATTCATTATACATCTTGATCCTAGATGACAATGTCAATGTCAAAGTTAACAATTGCTTGCTTAGTTATTTTAATTTTGGTATATTAATTGGCCAATTGTATGCTTGTATGACTTTAATATGCTATAAGTCTGTCTGTCAGTTATAAAGTATGGCAACGCCTCATATCTCAGTAAGTTTATTAATATTGTTGTGCAGCAGTTGACTCTTTAAGCACCATCACCTCATGAGTGTCCATGGTGTAAGAAAAGATTGTCACTGTAAACAAAGTCTCATGAGTGTCCATTGTGTGGGAAAAGATTCAATCAAGCTGACTGTACCTCATCATATAAATTGAATAAATATGTGTATATATACTTGAATATATAAATTAAGTTAACAATTGCTTGCTTAGTTATTTTTAAGTTTTCATATAAGTTCATTTAGTTGAATATAATTTCTAGTACTTAGTTAACAGTAATTAGACTACATTTAAGGTCATTTGTCATACTTTTACAAATTAAATTGTTGTTTATAGTATAAGAATATATTGGCTGTTAATAGTTATGGTGCTAGGATAGACTAGTATATGTTTAAATCTCTGATTTAAATAGAGCCAGTGTTCAGTCTTATAAGTGAATTTATTAAATCTTATCCTTGTATAAAATACAAGCTGATGTGAGATACCTGTCGGCAGGTGGACTGTGGATCTTCAATCAACCTATCAACTAAATCATTCACCCCACCTGCCCCTTACAGCCCACAATCTGTCATTAGAAAAAGAGGAGCTAGGATTTACGACCCTAGCTAGAGACTTTAGTTGAATTAATTTGCAGACAGTAATTTTATATTTAGTTCAGTACAAGTCCCTGGTAGTCTCCTCTCATATCAATCTCGACAGGTTTTTCCCACATATATGGTCCTTTGTACCTAGATATTTATAGTCCTTCGTTTATCGAATATTATTCCAGCAAATAAATAAGAAACGTCTTGATTTTGCATTGGAATAGTTTTTACATATTCTAGCCTAACAACCAATATTTATCATAGCTATATATCTAAGTAAACAAATTGTTTGCAGTGGCTTAAGCCACCATATCCATTACCTATTAAGCATTCATAGAATACTAGTAATTGTTCTGTGTTAAGAAACCACAGTACTTAATTTTATCTGTGTCACAGACACAACTGCATCTTAATCATACATACCATTATATACCTTACTTATGGTAACATATATACATACTTAGGTGTATTATCTAGCATTATCTCTAATCAACTGATTTTCAGAGCTGGTCATTAAATATTAGTCTTTAAAAAGTGTTTTTATCACTGTAAGAGCATTTCATTACACTCTAAACATAATCAACTGTATCAAACCTTATTACAGGTAAAACCAGTAGGCACACTACTGTATTTTATCAAACAACTACTAGGGTAATAGATCTTGTAATGATTTTGCAAAAATAGTGCCATTTACTATTTTTAAAAAATTATTACAAGATTTACTGAGTTGGCGCATATCGTCCATTCGGATCACAAACCAAATTATTACAGTACTTTTGACAATTAATCACCTGCTACATCCAGATTCCAGGGAGGAAATGAAGGACGATCTTTGGAATCATTACCTAAGTAGACAGGAAAGCTCATTTATCAAAATACATTAACATCATACATATTTATCAAAAAAAGAGAAAATTCTTGGAATCTCCGAAACTCGGAAAAGGTGAAAATGGCTGACAGTATTCCACCAGCAGCTGAAACAGGAAATAGGAGGACACTTAATGGTCTACAAAATTACCTAACTCAACTGATTGACAAATGTCAAAAGTTGGCTAGACAACCATCGCCTGATTTAATAATTCTGAATACCAGAGTAAAAGCGGCTGTTGAAAAGTATGGACAAATCAAATGCCATGCTGAGATTTATCTAACAGAAATGGCTACAGCAGATTTAACCCGAAGGGAACTTGAGGAAATCGTTGCTGAAATGACAATGTATGAAGATAAAATCTAAGATCAACTTGATCCTTTAATCAAACAAATATTTCAAGCAGGAACCCAATCCAATGTGAGCTCATCCACTCAGCAGGGCAATGCAACTATCACATATATAGCAGCAGAGCTCCCAAAGGTACATTTACCATATTTTGAGGGCAAGGATGAAGACGATTGGGATACCTTCTGGAGAGCCTTTAATTCTATAATAAACTCCAAGGCTTCTCACAAAAAGGCGACAAAGTTTCAATATTTGCAAGGCCAGTTACGGGGAGAGGCAAGGCCGGTCATTGCTAATTTCTCATTAACAGATGATGATTACGACCATGCCCTACAGTTGTTACAAGATAACTACAGTGATAAGGAGACTGCAATTGCCCGTCTCTCATACAAATTATTGGAATTATCCTCTCCAAATAAAAGTTATGAGTCACTACAATCATTTCGATTGTCTATCAAATCAATCATCAAAGCCCTCAGTACAAAAGTACCTGTAGGAAATGTAGAGTGGCTTACAAAGTTAATCATTCAAAGGAAACTTCCTAATGAGGTCATAGACAGCCTATGCACTCATTATAACACCAACATCCTTATCACAAAACCAAATCTTTGATGGACTTCGAGCCTACGTACAAAGATTACAAAGCCGAGGAAAACTTAGATCACAAGAAAAAATCCCCTAAGGTGAATCCACAGACAAAAACAAAAATGTCAAAGCTGGCTGTCAAAAATCAAGGGAACAAAACTCCTCTTCTGCAAAGTGGAAACAGAGTAATGTTGGCTCTTATGCTATATCCCCCACAGTTAACAGAACTGTAGGAAATCAAGCTCCCAAGACAGATAAGACAAAAGAAGCTGCAAGTGCCCCAAAATGTTTATTCTGTCAAGAAGCACATACCATTTATCAATGCACAGTTTATGAAGACCGTGTCAGTCGAATCAATCGACTGAAATCTCTGAACAGGTGCATCCGTTGTCTATGGAAGCACGATACAAGTGAATGTAACACTCAATTGAAGAACTGCCAGTATTGTCATAAAAGTGTACATCACACAGCACTCTGTGGTGATATCAACACTCAATCCAGATCACAGACATCCAATAATCAACCTGCATCTCAGGCAAAGCCAAAAAATGATAATTCCACAACAGCCCTACAATTCTGTACAGTAATGAGTAATGTCAATGACTTAGATTCAGAGATTGTTACAACAGCCATATTGCCTACTGCACAGCTAGAACTATGCAATCAAGGAATTTGTATTCAAACTAGAGGCTTTTTTGATCAAGGGTCACAGAAAACCTTTATCAGTAAAAAGATGGCAGAAGATTTACAACTAAAATCTTCACTATCATCGATTCATTCTGGGATCAGAGGAATCTATGGGTATGAATATACTCAAATCAGCAGGAGGCATATTGATGACAGGACCTATACTAGATCTTATAGAAACTGTAATCGTGACTTGACTAGGCAAAGAACAGTCACCACTTAAAATTCCCCAAATGATTGATGATGGATTGGAATCTGTACATCAATTGTGGGAACTTGATGCCATAGTAATAATTCTTGAACAACCAAGTCCTGATGATATCTGTGCATACAATCAGTACTTAGAAACTGTACAGTACCATGATGGACAGTACTGGGTAAGGCTACCATGGAAAATCAACCATAAACCTTACCTACCAACTATCACATGGCTTGTAGTCAATTTAAATCTCAATTAGCAAAGCTAAGAAAAAGGCCTGAGCATTTAAAACTCTATCATGAGATTATAGCTCAACAATTAAAGACTAAATTCATCGAAGTCGTGAAACACGACAATAAGCAAACAGGCCATTTTTTACCACACATGGCTCTAACGAGAGAATAAAAAACGACTCCTTTACGACTATTTTGTAATTGTAGCTGTAAATCTTGACCCCAAGAAGCCAGTCTAAATGATTGTTTGCAAACAGGTCCAAGTCTAACTCAGAAATTGTATGACATACTGTTGAAGTTTAGACTTAACAAATATGCATTTTCAGCAGATATTAGTAAGACCTTTCTAAGAGTTGGCTTGCAGGAAGAAGATAGAGACTTCACTAAGTTTCTATTGGTAGAGAACCCAGAAGATATCAATAGTCCTATAGTGACTTTCAGATTCTCCTCAGTTCTTTTCGGGGTGACAAGTAGTCCATTTCTATTGCAAGCAACTCTAGATACTCATCTGAAAAAATAATCAAGTCCCTATAAGGCTGAAATCAGTCAGAATCTATATATAGATAATTTTCAAGGGACAGTTAACAGTACTACTGAACTGTTACAATTATATCAAGAGGCCAACAAGGAGCTACAAGGTGCCAACATGCCACTGCAATCTTGGGCCTCTAATAATGCAACATTGAATAATCAAATAGCAAGAGATTATCCTGAATATCACATACCAGAATCATAAAAAGAGTTAGGTATGGAATGGGATCTAATCTCGGACACAATTTCAATCAAGTCTGTACCAGTAAATTATTGCATTGCTACAAAAAGGGATTTGCTTTCACAAGTTAGCAAAGTATTCGACCCACTTGGTCTACTAAATCCTTTATCTATCAAGTGGCATTTATTGGTGCAAGAAGCTTGGAAGACTAAAGTTGGTTGGGGTGATCCACTACCACTCCAGTTACAAAAAGCTTGGATGGAAGTGGTTCAAGAACAAACTTTAGTCGTAAAGATAATCTTTTCAAGATACATAGTAGAGGAAAATGATGAAGTATCACTACATATATTCGCAGACGAGTCAGCCAAAGCTGTTGGAGCTTGGGCTTACTTAGTGACTTCTAATCAATCATATCTTAACACCTCTAAGGTCAGAGTCGCTCCATTAAAAAAGAGGACTTTGCCTCAGATGGAACTAACAGCACTGCTAACTGGCACATGCTTAGCAGTGCATATCAAACAAGTCTTGTCTACCATGAACTTCAAAGATGTCATTATATGGTCTGACAATGAAGCTGTCATACAATGGGTACGAAACGACAACTGTCCGACTCCATATGTAAAAAATCGCGTCTCAGAAATTAAAGAAATTTCCGCAGGCTTTCAGTTGTTGCATGTACCAACAAAAGATAATCCAGCTGATCTCTTATCAAGAGGTTTGACATTTAAACAGTTTGCAAAGGCAGATATTTGGTTTCATGGGCCTTGCTGGTTAGTGAATGGTAGTTGGCCGAAACAAAAGCCACACGTCAGCACGACACAAACCATAACTACCACCAGGCAGCAAGCTCAAATATCAGTCTTCGATTGTACTCGTTACTCCTTGCTCATCAAATTAATCAATGTAACACAGAACGTGTTTCATTATCTCAGGAAAAGAGGTATAAAATACACTTCTCCAGATGCACTTATCTATTGGGTAAGACAAGCCCAGAGAGAAACTTATGGGAATAACTATGAAAATCTTCCGCATAAGTTAAAACACAATCTCGGTCTGTGGATAGACCAAGAAAATCACAACATTCTGCATTGTGGAGGAAGACTTACACATGCAGATATCAATCTAGATACTGTGCATCCATGGTTTTTACCAAAAAATCATTGGATCACAAGGTTGATTGTGTTACATACACCACAACAAATCATCAAACATGGAGGAGTGTTAGACACACTCACACAAATCAGACAGCAGTATTGGATTTCTCAGGGAAGACAGTCAGTCAAATCAATCTTGAAGAATTACATGATATGCTGAAGGTACGCTGCAAGAACTTGCTCTTATCCAGGGCCACCACCCCTACCAAAGGAACGAGTGTTCCATCTACATCCTTTCAAAACGACAGGAGTAGATTATACAGGAGCCATATATCTAACAGGGACTGCAGATAAGCAACCTATCAAAGCATACATCTGTCTGTTCACCTGTGCTACCACCAGGGCAGTACATCTAGAGGTAACACCCATTATGACTGCTCAGTCATTTATTCAAGCTTTCCGCAGATTCGCAGCACGCAGATCATGCCTTAAGCTAATGATTTCAGATAACGGAGCAAACTTGGTAGCTGGAGAAGCTTATCTACGAGAAATCTGTTCCCATCCTGCGTTACTTCCACACTGGAACAGCGTTATTGCAGATGGAATTTTATCCCTCCGAGAGCCCCATGGCTCGGAGGATTTTATTAAGGGTTAATAGGAACTGTCAAAAGATCCTTGAGAAAATCTCTACACCGTCAGAAAATCAATCTTCAAGAACTCCAGACAGTAATCACGGAAATAGAATCAAGGGTGAATAACCGGTCGTTGACTTACTAGTCTGATGATCCTACTCAACATGAGCCAGTAAGTCCTGCCCACCTAATGTATGGAAGACTTCTGACTCCGGTACCATCTCTAGTGGATGATGAGATCAGAGATCCCTCATATGTGGGTCAGAGCGAGTTGGTTCAGGGGTATAAGCATCTGTCCAGTGTAATCCAAAAATGGAATGATGTTTGGACAAAAGAATATTTTACATCTCAACGAGAACATCACTATGGGGCCAATGTCCCACATAATATATCTAATCTCCAACCTGGCGATATTGTCTTAGTAGACAGTAATGGCCCTAGAGCTGACTGGCCATTAGGTAAAGTTGTCTCAGTCCATCCAGATAGCCAGGGAATTTTGAGAATAGTCAAAATCCTGTCTAAAAGAACAACTTCCCTGAAGACATTGGACAAACTCATCCACATGGAATCAGTGAGTCAGCTGCAGTTAGATCCTGAGAGACCTCCAGATCCTCTAACTGCACATGACCCACAGACTCCTAACAGACACAATCATCCACAACGGACAGCCGCACAAAAGTGCAAGCAAAATTTGCACTTGTATTATCAATCCGATGGAGAGTAGATGAATACATATGGTTACTATTGTCCTTAGTATTGGATTCTGTGCCAGTTCTCTCCCTTCGGAAGATGTGGGAAATTTTTACCCACCATATCTAATAATCATCTAAGAAATGTATTATTTCTATATCATATCAAATTGTATCAAAATCAAATCCGAATCTTTATAGATTCATTATACATCTTGATCCTAGATGACAATGTCACTATGATCACGTATGCCATAGGGCCCTATAGATGCCTATGTGACTTTGTGCATGATCTCTCAAGGATTCAGAAGCTTCTAGAAGGATTTAAAAAACTATTGGAACATTAATCGATATCAGGTATTTATTATAAATCGAATCCTTAATATGAATCAGTAGTGCTAGCAAGTACTACTTATAATCTTTAAATCCTATATCTGATTTTATTATAATCTCATCTTATCTCAATCATAAGTCTAGACAGTAAAAATAATCAATCAATATTCATTGGAAGCTACCCCCTCTGAAGGGAAAGGGAGGGGCATCTCGGGAGCAAGAAGCTCCCACGACACCCCGCGGCACTACGCGTTTGTTGACAACACAGTGAAGAAGTGTGAGGTACCTTAGCGAACATTACTTAGCTCAGAACGTCTTATCTAATTATCTTTATCACCAATGAACACTCTCTAGAACTCGTGGAGTATCTGGAGAATATCTACAAGGAAAATTCCTAGAACATTTATATAAAATAAGAGTGAATAGTGGAGCACATAGTGACTGTCTCCACCCTCATATTTCTGCAACTGCAGTTAAAGGAAAATCACGTACCAACGCTACAAGAACAATTTACAGCAAAGCTGTTATATAAAATATCATGCCTAAACTCGCGACAAGAGAGTTATCAAGTCTGGCACACTGTCAGACAGGCACTCTGGCATTCAGAGAAGTATATTGAAGGTTATTTTGGTATATTAATTGGCCAATTGTATGCTTGTATGACTTTAATATCCTATAAGTCTGTCTGTCGGTTATAAAGCGAGGCAACGCCTCATATCTCAGTAAGTTTATTAATATTGTAGTGCAGCAGTTGAATCTTTAGGCACCGAACTTCATGAGTGTCCATGGTGTAAGAAAAGATTGGCACTGTAAACAAAATCTCATGAGTGTCCACTGTGTGGGAAAATATTCAATCAAGCTGACTGTACCTCATCATATAAATTGTTTAAATATACGTGTATATATTCTTAAATATATAAATTAAGTTAACAATTGCTTGCTTAGTTATTTTTAAGTTATCATATAAGTTCATTTAATTGAATATAATTTCTAGTACTTAGTTAACAGTTTTTAGACTACATTTAAGGTCATTTATCATACTCTTACAATTTAAATTGTTGTTTATAGTATAAGAATATATTGGCTTTTAATAGTTATGGTGCTAGGATAGACTATGTACATGTTTAAATCTCTGAATTAAACAGAGCCAGTGTTCAGTCATATAAGTGAATTTATTAAATCTTATCCTTGTATAAAATACAAGCTGATGTGAGATACCTGTCGGCAGGTGGACTGCGGTCCGTCTAATTACCACAAGCTACACAAGCTTCACAAAGCTTCCTGGCTATACGTTAGTAATGAATAAATATGATATATTTACTAATTATAATGTCCGTGCCGAATGTACAACACAAAAAAAACATACCTTTAATCTGAAAAAGTATCTTTTTATAAAGAAATTAGACGAAAATAAAGAGCTGGTGACGCCAAATCAAGTCGACGATCCAAGCGTCGGTTAGGTTAGGTTAGGTTAGGTTTGGTTAGGTTAGGTTAGGTTAGGTTCGGCTAGGTTAGGTTAGGTTTGGTTAGGTTAAGTTAGGTTAGATTAGGATAAGTTAGGTCAACCTAACCTAACATATATTTATTCATTACTAACGTATTGCCAGGAAGCTTTGTGAAGCTTGTGTAGCTTGTGGTAATTAGATGGACCCGGTGGACTGTGTATTTTCAATCAACCTATCAACTAAATCATTCACCCCACCTGCCCCTTACAGCCCACAATCTGTTATTAGGAAAAGAGGAGCTAGGATTTACGACCCCAGCTAGAGATTTTAGTTGAATTAATTTGCAGACAGTAATTTTTAATTTAGTTCAGTACAAATCCCTGGTAGTTTCCTCTCATATCAATCTCAACAGGTTTTTCCCACAACCTTTATTTACTGGTATGTGAGAAGGTGCTAATTATTTTGCAGTTAAGACAACTTTGTTACAATTATAAAAAGTTGTTGTCATTTTGGAAAAACTAACAATTTAGGATTTTTTGTTTAGGGTGGCAGCATTAATTGCGTGAACATCAGTACCCTCAGTAAAAAAAAATAATTAATGACTTCAATTTAAAAAATCAATGAGTTAATTATATTGACGTTTTTGTCCAAATTTCCACTACTTCAACATGTTATTAATTTTCAGTGAGTAATAATAATAAAACTAAATTTGCACCAAGAAATCCGATTAACATGATGTATTAACAAGAAAATCAACAGAAGCCATGAGCAGGATTCAAACCTGTACACTGAGTATTCCTACCATGTGCATGAGTTGTTTAGGACGCATGATGCTTGGGTGTACCCAGTGTACAGGTTCCAATCCTTATCATGGCTTCTACTGATTTTTTCAATAATAATAATAATATTGATAGGGTACAATCAGGGAAAAGTGCCAAGTCATTACGACTATATAGCTCTTTGCAGGGATCAGGATAAGGATTAGGGATGGGATGGGGGAATGGAATGGTGCCTAGCCACCTGGACAGTTGGGGATTGAACGCCGACCTGCATGAAGTGAAACCCTCGAATCTACCTTGCATCCAAAGTGGTTGTGTATAACTGTTTACAACTTACAAATTAGGTAAAAAGAGATAGTTTTCGCTTGTGATTATGGATTCCTGTCAAAGACCTTAATATATGGCATCAGACAATATTCATGACTGGAACTGAATTCAAGTGAAATTATAGGCAAATGATTTAGTGTCACACACCCAGACTTTCCATCACAGAAGTGGACTTGGCCCATGTTTGTGTGAATTATTAAGTTCACAACATTAATTTTCCACCTCACGGAGCCTCAATACGGCTTCCTCCCTCAACAATATATATTGGTGAACGTGTAGAGACCTACCCCCCTCCCCCCAACACACACACCTCTAAACCACCCAAGAGGTGTGTGTGTGTGTGTACTCACCTAATTGTGCTTACGGGGGTTGAGCTTTGGCTCTTTAGTTCTGCCTCTCAATCGTCAATCAACTGATGTACAGATCCTGAGCCTGCCGGGTTCTATCATAGCTACGTTTGAAACTGTGTATGGAGTCAACCTCCACCACATCACTGCCTAGTGCATTCCATTTACTAACTATTCTGACACTTAAAACGTTCTTTTTACTGTCCCTATGGCACATTTGGTTACTCAGCTTCCACCTGTGTTCCCTTGTGCGTGAACCACCCATGTTAAATAATCGGTGTTAATTAACACCATGTGGTATACAAGGTTCTGAAGGATTCCTAACACACGTTTCTGAAAGTGTGTGTGCGTGAATTTTGGCATAAGGGTTGTTAGCTCACTCAACAGCCAACAGCTATACCCACCTAATTGGCCATATTTTCGTAACACAACCATTTCAGGTGTTACTCTAAACCATTCAAAAGACTAAACCAGACAAAAGACATACTCTAAACCATGATCTGTAAAAGACACTCAGTAAATCAGGTGTTTTGGCCCTTTTCTAGACAAATTTACAATTTATGTTGCCTAGTTACTTGCATTGTTTTGTTTTTTTCAGGCTCCATCTCTAAATATATGTATGGTGTGTATGATATTTGAAATGACTGATTTTTTCCTCCCTTTCCTGGAAACACAAATCGAAACTCGCCTTATTTTCCGCTTGTTACAACTTATAATAAAGTTGTTACATCTTGGCTTAACGTGTTTATGACGTTTCAGAACGTTGTTACAACTTTGCTATATTGGTTGTTTATAACTGGTTAGGAAGTGTTAAACCTTGTTCGAACGTTGTACCAACGTCATAGTTTTTGGTGTGTGTTTGGCGGGCTTAGCCCATGATTTTGATACCTACGACGCTCCTGGGGTCTTGTCCTGCAGTGGATTCCTGTCAGAGGAAAACTACTCTCTCTTACCCCAAAAATATTAGATATCAATATCATCTAGTGGTTGATTTGAATGAAAAATCAATTAATTTTACATCTAACACCTGTCCCCCTTCTTCCATCTCAGGATGGTGGGAGGGGGGAAACAGGTGTTAGATGGTAATTAATTAATTAATTTGTGCATAGGCTTTCTCTGAGGCCTACATGTAGGTCGGGAGCTTTAATTAATAACGCACTTTCAGATGTGTAGGACAGGTGGAGACTCGCAAATTGGTTTATTGTTCCATATATATAAGATAATACAACCTTATTCCATGACGGGCGACATCTCCCGTCACGCAGGGTGCAGTCGCACCTCCACAGATCTCCAGTATCATCTATTGATACTGGCTCAAAACGGCCATAACTTACGGGCTATTCATGCCCGTGCCGCCTTTTGGGTGGCTTAATCTTCATCAATTAATCTTATTCCATCACGTAATTGGCGGTTTGGGTGTTTCTCTCTTTACCTATTTTGCATGAAGGGTTTCAATGATATATTTATATATTCGGTGCTAATATCGTTAAGTAACATGAGTTTGGGAATTTTTTCGCAATATCTCAAGGTGTCAGAGGATATCCCAGCTAGGATATCACATCTATGTCGTCACAGGATAATCAACTCGAGCACCAATGTTGCTACCTAATTCTCGATACGAGTTCTATGGACAATCATCTCACTATCGACCAAAATAAGTGTCGTCACCTATTCAACCATCGTTGGTACCTCGAACCACAGACACCTATAAGGCTCGTGTTGCTCGTTGGACGTCAGAAGATCCATTAGACCTTCTTGGCAGTTCCCCTCCCCCCGTCCTTGCAGCACGATTTTTTTTGTTTTGTTATGGAAGGTGTAATTGGGGACAAAGAAAGTGCTATACCTCGCAGCCGCAGTTTTGGCAAACTATTTCTGGCTTTACGAGATGATTTATTCAAGTAAGCCAACTTACGGAGAGAGAGGGTGAGGCAATGATAGGAAGGAGGAGTTTGATGAGAGAGGAATGAGATCAATTAGATAGGAGATTGGAAAAACAGGAAACAAATAATCATTGAGATACATAGAAATGAATGAGATAGATAGCTAGGAACGGTGATCAACGAAACTGTTGCATGTGCTGATGGCTTACGTAGCCATTAATAACCAAGACCAACGCAACATGTCCTGCACGAAGTTCCATATCAAAGTTTGCTCTACCTGTATTTATAATACCACTATAATACCCATCATTATGAATATATCGTTCATGAGAAAAGATTTATCAGGATCTTCAACCCTTCCTGTTGTATATGGGGGGGGGGCTCTTCATGATTTCACTAACTGTTTGGTGTCATGCTCTGTGCATATGAGCCTCCTTTTATAGGTATCTGTCAAATTCTGGTGGATTTTTTTTGTTTTATCGTGTGTGAAATATATATATATATATATATATATATATATATATATATATATATATATATATATATATATATATATATATATATATATATATTTTTTTTTAGGGGTACCACCACTGGTTTAATTAAAGGGACCCACATCCTCGAAGAAGAAAATAAATAATGTTCAGAGAAGACCTTGTGGATTCTCACTGAATACTTTAATCTTTTCCTCTCCTACCACCCCTATTATTTTTTTTTATTTTTTTTTATTTGATTTTATTGCAATGCTACAGTTTACAGAAAACACACACTTATATAACAATATATATATATATATATATATATATGTATATATATATATATATTATATATATATATATATATATATAAATATATATATATATATATATATATATATATATAAATATATATATATATATATATATATATATATATATATATATATATATATATATATATATATATATATATATATATATATATATGCCTAAGCACAACTCTCCTAAACACGAGAGTTAAGTATACACTTAGAACACTTTCCCACCAGGATGACTCGAACCCTAGCCAGCACAGAAGCCTTCCAGCAACTGGCATAACAGGTACGCCTTAACCCTCTCCACACCCGCTCAGACCCTTAAAAGAGATGGTAATTTCGGAGTATTTAAATACCCAAAGATCAACACCTCCCAAGAGCACCAGAGCAAGTGAGGGGTCATTTGTACGTTAATTTCATCAAGTCCCTGTTAATATGGGGAAAGACACAGTGTCTCTGCTTAAGGCACAACTCTCCTAAACACGAGAGTTAAGTATACAACTTTAGAACACTTTCCCACCAGGAGACTCGAACCCTAGCCAGCACAGAAGCCTTCCAGCAACTGGCATAACAGGTACGCCTTAACCCTCTCCACCACCCGCTCAGACCCTTAAAAGAGATGGTAATTTCGGAGTATTTAAATACCCCAAAGATCAACACCTCCCAAGAGCACCAGAGCAAGTGAGGGGTCATTTGTACGTTAATTTCATCAAGTCCCTGTTAATATGGGAAGACACAGTGTCTCTGCTTAAGGCACACTCTCCTAAACACGAGAGTTAAGTATACAACTTAGAACACTTTCCCACCAGGAGACTCGAACCCTAGCCAGCACAGAAGCCTTCCAGCAACTGGCATAACAGGTACGGCCTTAACCCTCTCCACCACCCGCTCAGACCCTTAAAAGAGATGGTAATTTCGGAGTATTTAAATACCCCAAAGATCAACACCTCCCAAGAGCACCAGAGCAAGTGAGGGGTCATTTGTACGTTAAATTTCATCAAGTCCCTGTTAATATGGGAAGACACAGTGTCTCTGCTTAAGGCACAACTCTCCTAAACACGAGAGTTAAGTATACAACTTTAGAAACACTTTCCCACCAGGAGACTCGAACCCTAGCCAGCACAGAAGCCTTCCAGCAACTGGCATAACAGGTACGCCTTAACCCTCTCCACCACCCGCTCAGACCCTTAAAAGAGATGGTAATTTCGGAGTATTTAAATACCCCAAAGATCAACACCTCCCAAGAGCACCAGAGCAAGTGAGGGGTCATTTGTACGTTAATTTCATCAAGTCCCTGTTAATATGGGAAGACACAGTGTCTCTGCTTAAGGCACAACTCTCCTAAACACGAGAGTTAAGTATACAACTTTAGAACACTTTCCCACCAGGAGACTCAAACCCTAGCCAGCACAGAAGCCTTCCAGCAACTGGCATAACAGGTACGCCTTAACCCTCTCCACCACCCGCTCAGACCCTTAAAAGAGATGGTAATTTCAAAGTATTTAAATACCCCAAAGATCAACACCTCCCAAGAGCACCAGAGCAAGTGAGGGGTCATTTGTACGTTAATTTCATCAAGTCCCTGTTAATATGGGAAGACACAGTGTCTCTGCTTAAGGCACAACTCTCCTAAACACGAGAGTTAAGTATACAACTTTAGAACACTTTCCCACCAGGAGACTCGAACCCTAGCCAGCACAGAAGCCTTCCAGCAACTGGCATAACAGGTACGCCTTAAACCTCTCCACCACCCGCTCAGACCCTTAAAAGAGATGGTAATTTCGGAGTATTTAAATACCCCAAAGATCAACACCTCCCAAGAGCACCAGAGCAAGTGAGGGGTCATTTGTACGTTAATTTCATCAAGTCCCTGTTAATATGGGAAGACACAGTGTCTCTGCTTAAGGCACAACTCTCCTAAACACGAGAGTTAAGTATACAACTTTAGAACACTTTCCCACCAGGAGACTCGAACCCTAGCCAGCACAGAAGCCTTCCAGCAACTGGCATAACAGGTACGCCTTAACCCTCTCCACCACCCGCTCAGACCCTTAAAAGAGATGGTAATTTCGGAGTATTTAAATACCCCAAAGATCAACACCTCCCAAGAGCACCAGAGCAAGTGAGGGGTCATTTGTACGTTAATTTCATCAAGTCCCTGTTAATATGGGAAGACACAGTGTCTCTGCTTAAGGCACAACTCTCCTAAACACGAGAGTTAAGTATACAACTTTAGAACACTTTCCCACCAGGAGACTCGAACCCTAGCCAGCACAGAAGCCTTCCAGCAACTGGCATAACAGGTACGCCTTAACCCTCTCCACCACCCGCTCAGACCCTTAAAAGAGATGGTAATTTCGGAGTATTTAAATACCCCAAAGATCAACACCTCCCAAGAGCACCAGAGCAAGTGAGGGGTCATTTGTACGTTAATTTCATCAAGTCCCTGTTAATATGGGAAGACACAGTGTCTCTGCTTAAGGCACAACTCTCCTAAACACGAGAGTTAAGTATACAACTTTAGAACACTTTCCCACCAGGAGACTCGAACCCTAGCCAGCACAGAAGCCTTCCAGCAACTGGCATAACAGGTACGCCTTAACCCTCTCCACCACCCGCTCAGACCCTTAAAAGAGATGGTAATTTCGGAGTATTTAAATACCCCAAAGATCAACACCTCCCAAGAGCACCAGAGCAAGTGAGGGGTCATTTGTACGTTAATTTCATCAAGTCCCTGTTAATATGGGAAGACACAGTGTCTCTGCTTAAGGCACAACTCTCCTAAACACGAGAGTTAAGTATACAACTTTAGAACACTTTCCCACCAGGAGACTCGAACCCTAGCCAGCACAGAAGCCTTCCAGCAACTGGCATAACAGGTACGCCTTAACCCTCTCCACCACCCGCTCAGACCCTTAAAAGAGATGGTAATTTCGGAGTATTTAAATACCCCAAAGATCAACACCTCCCAAGAGCACCAGAGCAAGTGAGGGGTCATTTGTACGTTAATTTCATCAAGTCCCTGTTAATATGGGAAGACACAGTGTCTCTGCTTAAGGCACAACTCTCCTAAACACGAGAGTTAAGTATACAACTTTAGAACACTTTCCCACCAGGAGACTCGAACCCTAGCCAGCACAGAAGCCTTCCAGCAACTGGCATAACAGGTACGCCTTAACCCTCTCCACCACCCGCTCAGACCCTTAAAAGAGATGGTAATTTTGGAGTATTTAAATACCCCAAAGATCAACACCTCCCAAGAGCACCAGAGCAAGTGAGGGGTCATTTGTACGTTAATTTCATCAAGTCCCTGTTAATATGGGAAGACACAGTGTCTCTGCTTAAGGCACAACTCTCCTAAACACGAGAGTTAAGTATACAACTTTAGAACACTTTCCCACCAGGAGACTCAAACCCTAGCCAGCACAGAAGCCTTCCAGCAACTGGCATAACAGGTACGCCTTAACCCTCTCCACCACCCGCTCAGACCCTTAAAAGAGATGGTAATTTCGGAGTATTTAAATACCCCAAAGATCAACACCTCCCAAGAGCACCAGAGCAAGTGAGGGGTCATTTGTACGTTAATTTCATCAAGTCCCTGTTAATATGGGAAGACACAGTGTCTCTGCTTAAGGCACAACTCTCCTAAACACGAGAGTTAAGTATACAACTTTAGAACACTTTCCCACCAGGAGACTCGAACCCTAGCCAGCACAGAAGCCTTCCAGCAACTGGCATAACAGGTACGCCTTAAACCTCTCCACCACCCGCTCAGACCCTTAAAAGAGATGGTAATTTCGGAGTATTTAAATACCCCAAAGATCAACACCTCCCAAGAGCACCAGAGCAAGTGAGGGGTCATTTGTACGTTAATTTCATCAAGTCCCTGTTAATATGGGAAGACACAGTGTCTCTGCTTAAGGCACAACTCTCCTAAACACGAGAGTTAAGTATACAACTTTAGAACACTTTTCCACCAGGAGACTCGAACCCTAGCCAGCACAGAAGCCTTCCAGCAACTGGCATAACAGGTACGCCTTAACCCTCTCCACCACCCGCTCAGACCCTTAAAAGAGATGGTAATTTCGGAGTATTTAAATACCCCAAAGATCAACACCTCCCAAGAGCACCAGAGCAAGTGAGGGGTCATTTGTACGTTAATTTCATCAAGTCCCTGTTAATATGGGAAGACACAGTGTCTCTGCTTAAGGCACAACTCTCCTAAACACGAGAGTTAAGTATACAACTTTAGAACACTTTCCCACCAGGAGACTCGAACCCTAGCCAGCACAGAAGCCTTCCAGCAACTGGCATAACAGGTACGCCTTAACCCTCTCCACCACCCGCTCAGACCCTTAAAAGAGATGGTAATTTCGGAGTATTTAAATACCCCAAAGATCAACACCTCCCAAGAGCACCAGAGCAAGTGAGGGGTCATTTGTACGTTAATTTCATCAAGTCCCTGTTAATATGGGAAGACACAGTGTCTCTGCTTAAGGCACAACTCTCCTAAACACGAGAGTTAAGTATACAACTTTAGAACACTTTCCCACCAGGAGACTCGAACCCTAGCCAGCACAGAAGCCTTCCAGCAACTGGCATAACAGGTACGCCTTAACCCTCTCCACCACCCGCTCAGACCCTTAAAAGAGATGGTAATTTCGGAGTATTTAAATACCCCAAAGATCAACACCTCCCAAGAGCACCAGAGCAAGTGAGGGGTCATTTAGTACGTTAATTTCATCAAGTCCCTGTTAATATGGGAAGACACAGTGTCTCTGCTTAAGGCACAACTCTCCTAAACACGAGAGTTAAGTATACAACTTTAGAACACTTTCCCACCAGGAGACTCGAAACCCTAGCCAGCACAGAAGCCTTCCAGCAACTGGCATAACAGGTACGCCTTAACCCTCTCCACCACCCGCTCAGACCCTTAAAAGAGATGGTAATTTCGGAGTATTTAATACCCCAAAGATCAACACCTCCCAAGAGCACCAGAGCAAGTGAGGGGTCATTTGTACGTTAATTTCATCAAGTCCCTGTTAATATGGGGAAGACACAGTGTCTCTGCTTAAGGCACAACTCTCCTAAACACGAGAGTTAAGTATACAACTTTAGAACACTTTACCACCAGGAGACTCGAACCCTAGCCAGCACAGAAGCCTTCCAGCGAACTGGCATAACAGGTACGCCTTAACCCCTCCACCACCCGCTCAGACCCTTAAAAGAGATGGTAATTTCGGAGTATTTAAATACCCCAAAGATCAACACCTCCCAGAGCACCAGAGCAAGTGAGGGTCATTTAGTACGTTAATTTCATCAAGTCCCTGTTAATATGGGAAGACACAGTGTCTCTGCTTAAGGCACAACTCTCCTAAACACGAGAGTTAAGTATACAACTTAGAACACTTTCCCACCAGGAGACTCGAACCCTAGCCAGCACAGAAGCCTTCCAGCAACTGGCATAACAGGTACGCCTTAACCCTCTCCACCACCCGCTCAGACCCTTAAAGAGATGGTAATTCTGGAGTATTTAAATACCCAAAGATCAACACCTCCCAAGAGCACCAGAGCAAGTGAGGGGTCATTTGTACGTTAATTTTCATCAAGTCCTCTGTTAATATGGGAAGACACAGTGTCTCTGCTTAAGGCACAACTCTCCTAAACACGAGAGTTAAGTATACAACTTTAGAACACTTTCCCACCAGGAGACTCGAACCCTAGCCAGCACAGAAGACTTCCAGCAACTGGCATAACAGGTACGCCTTAACCCTCTCCACCACCCGCTCAGACCCTTAAAAGAGATGGTAATTTCGGAGTATTTAAATACCCCAAAGATCAACACCTCCCAAGAGCACCAGAGCAAGTGAGGGGTCATTTAGTACGTTAATTTCATCAAGTCCCTGTTAATAATGGGAAGACACAGTGTCTCTCTGCTTAAGGCACAACTCTCCTAAACACGAGAGTTAAGTATACAACTTTAGAACACTTTCCCACCAGGAGACTCGAACCCTAGCCTAGCCAGAAGCCTTCCAGCAACTGGCATAACAGGTACGCCTTAACCCTCTCCACCACCCGCTCAGACCCTTAAAAGAGATGGTAATTTCGGAGTATTTAAATACCCCAAAGATCAACACCTCCCAAGAGCACCAGAGCAAGTGAGGGGTCATTTGTACGTTAATTTCATCAAGTCCTGTTAATATGGGAAGACACAGTGTCTCTGCTTAAGGCACAACTCTCCTAAACACGAGAGTTAAGTATACAACTTTAGAACACTTTCCCCACAGGAGACTCGAAACCCTAGCCAGCACAGAAGCCTTCCAGCAACTGGCATAACAGGTACGCCTTAACCCTCTCCACCACCCGCTCAGACCCTTAAAAGAGATGGTAATTTCGGAGTATTTAAATACCCCAAAGATCAACACCTCCCAAGAGCACCAGAGCAAGTGAGGGGTCATTTAGTACGTTAATTTCATCAAGTCCCTGTTAATATGGGAAGACACAGTGTCTCTGCTTAAGGCACAACTCTCCTAAACACGAGAGTTAAGTATACAACTTTAGAACACTTTCCCACCAGGAGACTCGAACCCTAGCCAGCACAGAAGCCTTCCAGCAACTGGCATAACAGGTACGCCTTAACCCTCTCCACCACCCGCTCAGACCCTTATAAAGAGATGGTAATTTCGGAGTATTTAAATACCCCAAAGATCAACACCTCCCAAGAGCACCAGAGCAAGTGAGGGGTCATTTGTACGTTAATTTCATCAAGTCCCTGTTAATATGGGAACACAGTGTCTCTGCTTAAGGCACAACTCTCCTAAACACGAGAGTTAAGTATACAACTTTAGAACACTTTCCCACCAGGAGACTCGAACCCTAGCCAGCACAGAAGCCTTCCAGCAACTGGCATAACAGGTACGCCTTAACCCTCTCCACCACCCGCTCAGACCCTTAAAAGAGATGGTAATTTCGGAGTATTTAAATACCCCAAAGATCAACACCTCCCAAGAGCACCAGAGCAAGTGAGGGGTCATTTGTACGTTAATTTCATCAAGTCCCTGTTAATATGGGAAGACACAGTGTCTCTGCTTAAGGCACAACTCTCCTAAACACGAGAGTTAAGTATACAACTTTAGAACACTTTCCCACCAGGAGACTCGAACCCTAGCCAGCACAGAAGCCTTCCAGCAACTGGCATAACAGGTACGCCTTAACCCTCTCCACCACCACTCTCCTCCACCACCAGAGCAAGTGAGGGGTCATTTGTACATATTAACAGGGACTTGATGAAATTAACGTACAAATGACCCCTCACTTGCTCTGGTGCTCTTGGGAGGTGTTGATCTTTGGGGTATTTAAATACTCCGAAATTACCATCTCTTTTAAGGGTCTGAGCGGGTGGTGGAGAGGGTTAAGGCGTACCTGTTATGCCAGTTGCTGGAAGGCTTCTGTGCTGGCTAGGGTTCGAGTCTCCTGGTGGGAAAGTGTTCTAAAGTTGTATACTTAACTCTCGTGTTTAGGAGAGTTGTGCCTTAAGCAGAGACACTGTGTCTTCCCATATTAACAGGGACTTGATGAAATTAACGTACAAATGACCCCTCACTTGCTCTGGTGCTCTTGGGAGGTGTTGATCTTTGGGGTATTTAAATACTCCGAAATTACCATCTCTTTTAAGGGTCTGAGCGGGTGGTGGAGAGGGTTAAGGCGTACCTGTTATGCCAGTTGCTGGAAGGCTTCTGTGCTGGCTAGGGTTCGAGTCTCCTGGTGGGAAAGTGTTCTAAAGTTATATATATATATATATAAAAACAACACTAACAGTCCGGCTGGGACCACCCTCTTGTGGAAAAAGTAGCTGATGCCATGCTCAGCGTCGCAACATCAGACAAGGAGAAAGCCCGCCTCAGAGCATTGCGTGCTCCCCATGCAGGAGACTTCCTCCTGGCAGTACCCATGTCAGCAATGGGCACGCGCCTAGATCCAGAATCCCTTCGTGTAGCAGTGGCCCTCCGCCTTGGTGCCCCAATTCACATTGAATACAAGTGTATTTGCAACAGGGTGGAAGCAGAAAAATATGGACTGCATGGGTTGCATTGCGGAAGCACAAAGGGCTGGCATGCAAGACACAACGAGGTCAATGACATCGGCAAGAGAAGCCTCGTCTCAGCTGGGTGCCCAGCGGAGAGAGAACCTCGCATCCTAGGGGTCCAAAACCTGGATTTCCCCGCACTTCGCCCTGATGGCATCACCATATACCCATGGAAGGAGAGTAGACAGTTGGTGTGGGACTACACATGTGTATCCACCCTGGCTGACACCTATGTACACTTCGGAGCTGATCAAGCAGGTGGGGCGGCCAACCACAGGGAAACAGCAAAATCACTCAAGTACAGGCGACTGGAAGGTCAATACCTCTTTGTTCCCATAGCGTCTGAGACGCATGGCCCCTGGGGCAAGAGTGCCTTGGGATTTCTCAAGGAATTGGGTTCCAAGCTCATTGACGTCACCAGAGACCCAAGGGCTTCCAGTTTTTTATTTCAGCGTCTCAGTGTGGCGATCCAGAGGGGAAATGCTTGCTGCGTCCTCGGTTCCTGTCCAGAAGCGGAGGAGCTTCAAGAGATCCATAACCTTTAGGCATTTGTCTTGTATGTTTTGTAACCTTCAAATACACAATAAAGGAAAAAAGAAAAAAAAAAGGGAAGGGGGTGGTAGGAGAAAAGCACACAGAAACTGTATTGGAGGGGACCTACATTCCCTCCAATGCGTTATGTGTGGTTTCCTCCGAGGCTATGGGTCCCCCTTCTTCCAGCCAGAGGTGGTACTCCCTTCCCTATTGAATATATATATATATGTCGTACCTAGTAGCCAGAACTCACTTCTCAGCCTACTATGCAAGGCCCGATTTGCCTAATAAGCCAAGTTTTCATGAATTAATTGTTTTTCGACAACCTAACCTACCTAACCTAACCTAACCTAACTTTTTCGGCTACCTAACCTAACCTAACCTATAGAGATAGGTTAGGTTAGGTTAGGTAGGGTTGGTTAGGTTCGGTCATATATCTACATTAATTTGAACTCTAATAAAAAAAAATTGACCTCATACATAATGAAACGGGTAGCTTTATCATTTCATAGGAAAAAAATTAGAAAAAAATTATTATTTCTGGAAAACTTGGCTTATTAGGCAAATCGGGCCTTGCATAGTAGGCTGAGAAGTGCGTTCTGGCTACTAGGTACGACATATATATATATATATATATATATATATATATATATATATATATATATATATATATATATATATATATATATATATATATATATATATGTCGTACCTAGTAGCCAGAACGCACTTGTCAGCCTACAATGCAAGGCCAAATTTGCCTAATAAGCCAAGTTTTCCTGAATAAATAAATTTTCTCAAATGTTTTTCTTATGAAAAGATAAAGCTACCCATTTCATTATGTATGAGGTCAATTTTTTTTTATTGTAGTTAAAATTAACGTAGATATATGACCGAACCTAACCAACCCTACCTAACCTAACCTAACCTATCTTTATAGGTTAGGTTAGGTTAGGTAGCCAAAAAAGTTAGGTTAGGTTAGGTTAGGTAGGTTAGGTCGTCGAAAAACAATTAATTCATGAAAACTTGGCTTATTAGGCAAATCGGGCCTTGCATAGTAGGCTGAGAAGTGCGTTCTGGCTACTAGGTACGACATATATATATATATATATATATATAAGCCTATACTTGCATAAACCACAAGTGAAGATAAACAATCTTTGGACAACACCCACCAGTGGGACTCGAACCCAGAAAGCACAACTACCTTCCAGTAGCTGGCATAACTAGTATGCTTTAACCCACTACGCCATCAGACCTTACAAAAGAAGTAGATAGTTCGAGATATATATATCTCAAACATCTCTACCTCCCGAAGGCACCAGATGAGTGAGGGGTCAGTCTGCAATTTTCGTCAAGCCACTGTCAATGTGAGAGAACTCGTGTCCAGCTTATAAGCCTATACTTGCATAAACCACAAGTGAAGATAAACAATCTTTGGACAACACCCACCAGTGGGACTCGAACCCAGAAAGCACAACTACCTTCCAGTAGCTGGCATAACTAGTATGCTTTAACCCACTACGCCATCAGACCTTACAAAAGAAGTAGATAGTTCGAGATATATATATCTCAAACATCTCTACCTCCCGAAGGCACCAGATGAGTGAGGGGTCAGTCTGCAATTTTCGTCAAGCCACTGTCAATGTGAGAGAACTCGTGTCCAGCTTATAAGCCTATACTTGCATAAACCACAAGTGAAGATAAACAATCTTTGGACAACACCCACCAGTGGGACTCGAACCCAGAAAGCACAACTACCTTCCAGTAGCTGGCATAACTAGTATGCTTTAACCCACTACGCCATCAGACCTTACAAAAGAAGTAGATAGTTCGAGATATATATATCTCAAACATCTCTACCTCCCGAAGGCACCAGATGAGTGAGGGGTCAGTCTGCAATTTTCGTCAAGCCCTGTCAATGTGAGAGAACTCGTGTCCAGCTTATAAGCCTATACTTGCATAAACCACAAGTGAAGATAAACAATCTTTGGACAACACCCACCAGTGGGACTCGAACCCAGAAAGCACAACTACCTTCCAGTAGCTGGCATAACTAGTATGCTTTAACCCACTACGCCAACAGACCTTACAAAAGAAGTAGATAGTTCGAGATATATATATCTCAAACATCTCTACCTCCCGAAGGCACCAGATGAGTGAGGGGTCAGTCTGCAATTTTCGTCAAGCCACTGTCAATGTGAGAGAACTCGTGTCCAGCTTATAAGCCTATACTTGCATAAACCACAAGTGAAGATAAACAATCTTTGGACAACACCCACCAGTGGGACTCGAACCCAGAAAGCACAACTACCTTCCAGTAGCTGGCATAACTAGTATGCTTTAACCCACTACGCCCATCAGACCTTACAAAAGAAGTAGATAGTTCGAGATATATATATCTCAAACATCTCTACCTCCCGAAGGCACCAGATGAGTGAGGGGTCAGTCTGCAATTTTCGTCAAGCCACTGTCAATGTGAGAGAACTCGTGTCCAGCTTATAAGCCTATACTTGCATAAACACACAGTGAAGATAAACAATCTTTGGACAACACCCACCAGTGACT